>NW_021319778.1:341839-404677 GCF_001605985.2 Dendrobium catenatum | reverse complement strand
AAGTGTGGATATAACTCTCCTTTTAAAGAGATTTGGAAAGGATATACTCATTGTACAAAATTATGTGGATGACATTATTTTTGAATCTTCAAATAAAAATCTTTGAGATAATTTTTCTAAAACAATGAGTAGTGAATTTTAGATGAGTCTAATGGGAGATTTAAGTTACTTTCTAGGATTTAGCATTAAGCAAATTATGGAAGGTAAATTTCTTAGTCAGTCAAAGTATGTTAAGGACATCCTCAAAAAGTATGAAATGGACAATGCTAAACCTGTTAATACACCTATGAATTCCTCAGTTCAGTTGGATAAGGACCTTAAGGGAAAATCTGTTGATCAAAAGAAATTTAGAGGGATTATTATATTTTTTCTTTACTTGACAGCTAGCCTGTCCGATATCAAGTTTAGTGTTTATTTGTGTGTTAGATTTCAATCAGATCCAAAAGAATCACATTTGACAGCAGTAAAAAGGATTCTGAGATATTTGTTAGGAACTCAGAACTTAGAAATTTGGTATCCTAAGTTTAGCTCTTCATTTGAAATAATTGGTTATTTAGATTCTGATTTTGCAGCTTTTAGGGTGGATATAAAGAGCACTTCTGGAATATGTCAGTTTATTAGAAATTCTTTAGTCTCTTGGTCCAGTAGAAAATAAAATTCAGTAACCTTATCTACTACAGAAGCTATATACATTGCATTAGGAAGTTGTGTGGCACAAGTACTTTGGTTGAAACAACAGTTGATTGATTTAGGATTAATTATAGGAATTATTCCAATTTTTTGTGATAATACTAGTGCTATTTGTATTTCTAAAAATCCTATTTAATATTCAAGAACTAAACATATAAACATCAGGCATCATTTCATAAGGGATCATGTATCCAAAGGAGAAATTGAACTCACTCATGTTTCTACTGAAAATCACATTACAGAAATTTTTACAAAACCTTTAGCCTTTAATACTTTCAGTGCATTAAGAACAAGGCTTGGTGTGATCAATTTGAATGCTTAATTAAAATGTTTATGCATCATTGATGTGTGTTTTTGTTAGAATTTTTTTTGTGTGTATCCTTATATTTGCGATTTTTCTATATTTTGAGTTTGTGCTTTTATTTTTATTTGTGTTTTTGTGATGTTTGTGTTTCAGTTTTGATTTAGTGCATGTTTTAAAAATTTTGAGTGAAAATCATTCAGGACAAAAATATTTCGTACGGGATGAATTGTGTAGTGTGTCAAACTGTCGGATTTGAACCTTTTGCGTGCAGTTTTTCAGTTTTTAATTTTCAGTTCGTCTGTATGATTATAACGATCGTCCAGGACAAAATTTTTTTAAACGACGGGATGATTGAATGGAAGTTAAATGGATAAGGTCATTTTTAATATAGTATTCGTACGTATGAACCTTTGGTTCGTCCAGACGAACACATGGCGGTTCGGTGTGGGGGACGGTTTCAATTGCCATTAAAACGATTATAATTTTTTGATCGTTCGGGACGAACACGTGTTCGTATGTACGATCGTTTGGTCAAAAGTCTGTATGAAAGGATGCTTCGTAAATTATGTGATTACAAAAAGCCATTTAATTTTGGACTCATTCGTTCGTTCATATGAAATTTTTTCGTACGGTACGAATTGAATTTCGTATGGAATGAAAGTAAATTGCGTTAGTATGAATAGTCGTTTTTCAATAAATTGGTGGGCTTTTGAACTCATTAGTCATCACTCACACATCACTTTTAAAACTTTTCTTCCTTTAGATCTTTTTCAATGGCAAGTTCAAGCAAGCGACAAAAGATTCTAGCCAAGGGACCACCTAGAAACTCTTCTGATAACTTTCTTTCCAAAGCCAATGAAGAGTCTTTTCCAAAATTCATGTCCGCTAAGATCATACCCTCTAGAGTTCTCCTTTAGGAATAATTAACCCTTAAGGTAATGAACTTGTTTGGCTCCACTCAGTTTGGTTTCATCGTCACACTAGTTTATCTCTACAATAAAGAAACCTTTCACTATTTCCTGGCAAACATGTCTTTGAACTCTAACCATTCTGTAATCCGTTCAAAGATTTGACCTCGTTCAAGAAAAAAGTTGAAATCACTAAGGCTGACATGTTTGCCAGGAAATAGTGAAAGGTTGACCTAGGAATGGTTAGAGTTTAAAGACTGGATTACAGAATGGTTAGAGTTCAAACATGTCTTTGAACTCTAACATGTCTTTGAACACAGTCTTTAAGAAAAAAGTTGAAATCACTAAGGCTGACCTAGGAATCTTTTTAAACTTAAGAACTGAGGGAACTAGAGCACATACCTTGACCACCACTTCTGAATTTGAATGGTCTGAAATTAATACAGTGATTAGAGGAATCATTTTTAACGAGCATATGTCTAAAGTATTCATCCTCGTTCGTAATGCTCGTATCATCCATCATGTTTTTAGAACTTCTATAATTCCTAAAGCTGTTGATAGAATCAACATTACTCCACTTCTTTCTATGGTGACCAACTTGATTACGACTGACCAACCAATAGATGAAGCCTAACTTATTCTAGACTATCTTTATGGAATTTCTGAAATTGGTCATGTTGCACAAAAAAGAAAGAAGAATATTGCCTTAGGACATTTAGTGGCTTACATTCTGGAGAAGAAGTACAATTTAGTTCATCCGGACCAAGATTTTGAAGAACCGCTCTACTACAATGATGGATCATTTAGAGCAATCTTCAATAAAGATGAACCAAGTAAAATACATGTCATTAGTGTACTGAGGAAGAACATGAATATGAACCTGCACCTGCTAATGAACCAAATTATCCGAATTTTGTTCAAAGATTTGACCATTTAGAGACTCACTTTGGTCAAAGATTTGATCAAATTGAAGCTCATATGCAGCAGCAGGATGTATAGTACACTCAAGACATGAGGTTTATGAGGGCATAGATGAATGATATTAGTACCAATATGCTTATGGTAAGTACTTATTTCAATATCTTCAGTGCTACACCTCCTCCTCCTCCTCCAAATCAAGGACCTTCAGAATGATTTCATGTACTTGATTATGTTTTTATTTTTCTTTAGATGATGTGTTAGTATTGTGATGTGTTAGTTTGTTACGTGTTTTGTTTTAGTTGTGTTGATTTTTGAGTTATATGTCATATTGATATCATTTGATTAGATTGTAATATCCTTAATTTTTATATCAATATAAGTTATCTTATTTTGGATTTAATCTTGTTTTGAAATGTGTGTTAGCCCATATGACAATCTTTAAAATTTTTTGATTTTAAGAGTACTATATTTTGAAGTGTAACTTAAAATTGAATTCATTAGAAAATCTATTTTTTTCTAAATTTAAGTTTTACTTATAACTTGATATAATTAAAATTGTGAATTTCATGTCTCTTATTAGACTACATTAATGTTTAATATTATTATTACAATTATGATGTTTTTTTATTTTGTATTTCACATATCAATAAATATTGATGCACTTAGAAAAATTTAAAAAATTTTATTATTTATTTTGGAAAGATCAAGATTACTCTTGAAAATTGTACAAATGTACAAAAATCAAAAGGAATGCACAATGGTTTGCAGTTTACAAAAGAGGCACAAAATAAGCCTACTAGTTAAAAGATGCACAAAAATGTGCCAAAAATATTAAAAAAGATGCGCAAAGTGCCACATGTGGTAGTCATTTCTTTCCATAATCTTTTAATATCTTAATTTAAATTGATCTTCTGCACATTTATATATCGTATTGACATTTGAAATATACAAATTTTATATTCATCCTTTATGCAATAATATTCTTTATCTTATTGCCTAATTTGATTCATGTTTTTGATATATACATTTTATTATCAATATTATATCACTTCTTAAATTCTCTAAATCATTTTGATTTGCCTAATAATTTGATTTTATTTGTCAAATTTATTTCAATCACTTTCGAGGATCAATTATCACAGAATTATCATGACTGCTTACATTTTTGGACTTTTTCTTCTTCTCTTTTTGCTGTTATCAGAAAAGGGGGAGAAAATTTTATTTGTTCGTATCTTTTTGTAACTTGTATCTTTTCGAATCCTTGTTCGTATCATATTTTTGTTTCGTAGTATTGTTTTTGTTGCATTTTAAAATTAAAAAAAAAGGGTGAGAGATATAATTATTGTGCAAAGCCTCCTTATTTTCAAATATTCATCAATTCAGGGGGAGTTTAGGAGGTTCTTAAAATTTGAAAATTATACAAATAATAATTTTTTTCCATCATCAATAAAAGGGGAGATTGTTAAGAGAGTTGCTAATTGCATGTTTTACATTCTTGCAACTTGTATAGTTTTGATGATTCCAAATATTATTGTTTAAAGTTTTGTGATCTCCTAACACTTTTTAGAAGATTTGTTTTTGCTCTTCTGTGGACTAACATTTCAAGAAATTTAAACTCCAGACTAATGAAGACTTCAAATCAAATTCAGCATAAGAAAGTTTGAAAATTGAAGCTTATATTTTTCTTTGAATTGAGTTTGAGAGGGAGCGATTTTAATTGTGTAAATAAACACACACACACTTAAGAAGATCTTTAAGAATTATACTGATCATACAGGACAAACATAGTTTGTACGGAACGATCAAGTCAGTTATCTCCTTGGAAGAGCAAAGGAACGAAAAGGAAGTGAAGCAAATTTTTCTAAGTCCTGATCGTCCATGACAAATTTCCAATTTGTCACAGTACAAAATGGGCTCTAGAAAAATTTTGTCCAAACAAAATTCATATTCGTGCAAGGACAAAATGCTCTATGGAAAATTTTTGTCAAGACGAACTCCAATTTGTCCCAGGACAAAATGTCCTCTAGAAAATTTTTGTTATGACGAAATCCATATTCGTGCCAGGACAAAATGTCCTCTGTAAAAATTTTGTCTAGATGAACTCATATTCGTCCCAGGATGAAGCGCACTGACTCTTAAAAATTTGGAAACTTCCTGCAGTTTTCGGAACCGACCTATGTTATAACCGCTCGTACTGGACGAACCTTGTTCGTATGGGATGATTAACGTGTACGAAGTCAGTTCGTACCAATATAAATTTGGTTTATCTCCAACTGAATTAAGTAACATCATCCAGGACGATCCACTACTGACATACTTGAATTTTAGCAGTTTTTGGACGATTTTTTGTGTCTTTCCTATATAAAGTCCAATATAAACTATCACTTAATCTTTTTGCCTACTGATCTTCGTGCCTACTGAAAGGAAAGTAAATGATAAAGTGTGAGAGAGTGTTTGAAGGAGGATTCTTACTACTGGAGCGTGAAGGTTTCACTTGGTACTCAAAGGTAAGAGTCTCAACTTGTAATTTTTGATTACTTCACTCTTTTTTCTCTTCCTTCTAGATTTCTTGTGAAGAAGATCTGTAAAGGAGATCCGGTTCTCTACCGACACTTGGAGAGTGTGAAAGGATGAAGGGTTCTCTGCCCACACTAGGAGAGTGTGAATGGACGAAGGGTTCTCTGCCCACACTAGGAGAGTGTGAAAGGATGAAGGGTTCTCTGCCCATACTAGGAGAGTGTGAAAGGATGAAGGGTTCTCTACCCATAATAGGAGAGTGTGAAAAGATGAAGGGTTCTCTGCCTACATCAGGAGAGTATGAAAGGATGGATGGTTCTCTTCCAACACTGAGAAGATTGTCAAAGGATGACTGTTCTCTGCCGTATTTGGTAGTGGTAGAAGAGGATTTTATAAAGGCTTCTCAGCCTTGCTGTGGGTGCTAAAGAAGAGTCACTTGTGGTATTAGTGCAATACTCGGAGGGTGCCTTCGGGGAGTGGATGTAGGTCATGTTTGACTGAAAAAATTATAAATCTCGTGTCTTTTATTTTTCTTCTACTTTTATTTTTGTTTTACTGTTTCTAACTTGTGGTTGAAAAATCTTTTTCTATTAAATTTACTAAAGCTAAAATTTTTGGTTTTAAAGTTTAAAAGAGTGTAAAATTTTTAATTACCAATTTACCCCCCCCCCCCTCTTGGTTAGCCGCTGGGACATAAGCTTGGGTTTAACAACCTAATTCATATTGAACAAGTTTCAACATTCTGCATGTGACTCCTTTGAGACTAAAATAGAGGAGGAAACCATAAACTTATGTTTGATGGCAGATAATCATCTTTAACAGTGTGGCCAAGAAGAGGTATGCCAACAAACCTATGGTCAACTACTGGAAATATATGAGAAAATTCATGCATCATCTAGAAAACTTAAGAAAATGCATGCTAGCTTGAAATTGGAGTTTTTAAATTTAAAAAAAGAGAGCATGAAATTCTTCTTAAAGATCATTCTACAATTGATATAAATCACATGTCTTTACTTTATGAGTTTAATGAATTGAATAAAAAGCACTCTGAGTTGGTAATTGAGCATTATTCATTAAAAGTATCCTACACCTCACTTGAATCTGATTTTAAGACATACATTGATAAATCTGAGCATAAAGAGCACAATTTGAGAGTTGATAATACATATTTAGAAAGTGTTAACTTGAGGTTTAAAGCTAAATTGAATACACTTGAGAGAAATTGGAATACATCAACACTTGATCTAAAGCCAAAACTTAGGAAGAGGCATTATAACCGAAACAGATTAGTAAATCCTTTTTCTGGAGTTAGATGTTTTTCATGTGGCATGCTAGGACACATTGCACACACTTGCACCATTCACCATAATACACATTGGGTATGGAGACCTAAATTGCATGATTCATAGCATAACACAAATATATTGCATGAAAATATTTCTAACAATTAAATTAACCACACTCCAATTAAATTCTCCTTTATAAGCAATTGATTAGGTGGATATATAAAGATGTATGCATTTGTCTTCCCCGGCTATTTCTAAGGGTCTCCTACAAACATATCATCATATGATAGGAGTAGAAGCACTAACCCATAGATTTGCAAATAAATTATTTTGAAGTTCAAAGTTAAAGGAAAAGGCATGGGTAAGCCAAAATTGTAGAGAGGTCAAATAGAAGAAATTCATCACATCACAGTTCAAGGGTTGTTGATTTAGCATTTTGGATTTCCTAATATGTTTAGAACAGACAATAGGTCGAATTTTTAAATAAGAAGGGACTCAAACCTGTTTGGCTTCCTAAATCTAACATTTGAATTTTGTAGGTGTGCTCTCACCAAAGACCTCATGAGAGCATATGATACTTGGACAGCAGAGGCTCGTAGCTTATAATTTCTTAAACTTACTGCTTAATGAATTATGGATTGCATGTTTACTACTCTATTGATTATTATTGTTTTCCTTTTTTATGTTTGTTTATTTTTTAGTTGTTTCATCTCTAATATTTTTTATTTTCATTTGAAATGATATTTTGTTTTGTTTTTTTTTTTTTGGTTTTTTTATTTTTGTAGTCAATGTCTAAACATCCCAAAATCCGTTAAGGGGAGAAACATCATTTATTGTTTCCCTCCCTATAACCTCTTTTAGTTGTGTAATTATTTTTTATAAACAAAAGTCTATCTCAAATTAATAACTGGACTTTATAATTAAGATATTTTCTATATTGCTACAATAATATATATATATATATATATATATATATATATATATATAATATTCAAAAGTCTTTATATTATTTTCAAGTTCTTTGAAATCTTGTTGTTGCATTTATCATATGAATTTTATTATATTTTATGGTTTATTCTTCCGTTTATTAGAGAGTAAGGTTTTTTTCTCTAATAACTAGAAGATATACTCTCAACTAAGAATATTTAAAAGTTTTGAAAAGGGATATAGCTTGGAAAAATAACAAAAAAATTTTCAATGACACCAAAATAAAAAAATGTGTAATGATCGCCATAAATCAAAAAATACACAAAGTGTATAAAAAATCAAAAGATGCGCAAAGTGAGCCAATTAAATTGACAAGAGGCATAAAATGGGCCCATAAAAAGAGAGCATCCCTATCTTTCAAAACCTTAAATCTTAGAAGAATTAATGTGTCACTTTATATTTTCAAATGCTTGATTTCAAATTTCATGATTGGGATAAATCACTTTGGTATTTTTTTTATAAGATTTTTTTTTTGGAATCATGTTTTGAACAGATCACTTTTTTTATCCAATTGGTTTGTTCTGAGTTAGGTCTCTTATTTTCAAAAGACAATTTTTCCCTAAGAGAAGTCTGAGCTAGGGTTAGCAGTATCAGATATTCTACCATTTTTCTGAGTTCATCGATGTTAACACATTGGTCTTATAAGTCACTAAATTCAATCACTTAGAGATTTTATTATGTTTATACCTTGTTTTTACAACAAAAAAAAATTAAAAAAAAAATAAAAATAAAAAAATGATAAAATTACTTTTTGTTTTTCCTTTTATTTATTTTTCACTTCTTTTTTTTTATCTTTTTTCATATTTTTAACTTTGTGGTGTTGTTATATTTTTGGACCTTCTCTGATCATCTTTATCCATCCTCTGATTTAAACTTTTTGTCACATGGTCTAGAATGATATTCATATCATACTGGACGATCGCTTAGATTTATATTTAAAAATTCCACCTGCTGGCTATTCTAAACATTCTACTTCCTATCATCCTGGACAATACCTTATTGGTCTGGAAAATCTGATCATCTTCTTCTTGAATCATCTGTGATCATCCTTGATGATTCTCTTTTTTCCTAGACAATGTTATTCACTCTTTTCTCAATTTATGGAAAATTACCCCGTATGATCCATATGTTCATCCTGGATGATACACGTGGTAATATATTTTTAACACTTTAAATTCGACTGGTACGATCAATTATTAATGATTGGCCTGGCTGATCCACCTGTTCATCCAAGATTAAACACGTGGCAATATTTTAAACATTTTTAAATTCTACCAGTATGATCCATTATTGGGCATCATCCTGGAAGATCCACCTATTCGATCATGATGATATGCTTTTTTAACGGTCGTCCGACTTGACTCTTCAGGACAATCACCTGTGTCTTATCATCCCGGATGATTTATGATCATCCTGGATGATATGACAACTTTTTTGACCAATCATCCTGGACTTCTTTAATATACCTGATCGGCCTAGACGATTCTACAATAATCCTGGACGATCGAGTTGATTTTTTAAATTTAGAGGGTTCCATCCATTTTTTTCGCATCCTCTTATTCTACCAACCCTATACTTCCTATTGAATTACTATTCGTGATCATGGTAGGAGGAAAGTGATCCTTCCATCCTTCTGGTAGTTCCTCGAGGGCTACTCTGGACCTTCGATTCACTAAGGTGGACAATCAAGCTACCTACCAAATATACAAGATAGCTAAAATCACTATCTCTCCATCTATCAACCCAAACATTATCTCAAATCTAGTACTTGATCTATTTTCTCACACCTCCTTGTGTTTTCTCCTTGCTCTTACTGTACCTTTTAACTACGAGCTTCTTTTCAAATTTTTTGTAAGTCTCTGCATAAATTCTGCCTTTACTTCTCTTGGATCCTGTCTTAATCGACGCCCCGTTGAGATCACATATCAGGATTGTGCGGAGCTTTTACATCTTTTCGCCTCAGGGGGCAAACTCTACCCCCTATGTTCTAACCTTGACTATGATTGGGCTCTGGCCAACCACTTTCTTCAAAACACCAATGCTCACTATCACATTCGAGAGAATAGTTGCTTGCTCAAAGATACTAGGATTGTCAAACTTGTCCTTCGCACTTCATTTATTCCAAAAGCTGGTGATCGCGTTCATATCACCCCACTTCTTTTGTTCAACACCTTTAGATTTTGGCCCATCAAAAATTCAATGCCACTTATTTAATTTTTTGCTACATCGAGCATCTAACTACCATTCATGAACCGGGACATAGGAGGAAGCTAAATCTAGCCCTAGGATATATCACTGCTTATGTCTTAGAATTAAAATATAACCTCCAATATCCTACTCCACCAAATTTCCAACCGGCTTTCTTCTCGAACAATTACTTTCACACTCTTCACAGTACTCATCTCCACCTAGGGGACGGAGAAGCTTAGGGGGTAGAGGAGGAGGAGGCTCCTGCACCTACTCCGCTCTGTCAGCACTCTCCGCTGGATCAGCTGGTGGAGCAATTGGACCAGTCGGAGCTTTGCTTCGAGGGATACATTGCTGCACAGGAGTAGCAACATAATGAGAACATTATTCGCCTACAGCACCAGCATGACCAGGATATGGCATGGTTTGGAGAACTATTCGCCACCCTTTCTAATTACTTTCACCTGCCACCACGACCTCCACCGCCATCAGATGAGCAGGGGCTATCTTTCTATTAGTACGTTTCTTTTATGTTTTTCTATAGTATTTCTATTTTGGTCTCTACTTTGTTTCTATTTTACTTTCCCCCTCCTTTTTGCAATTTCAAAAGGGGGAGCAGTTAGTTGTACTAGTTGCTTTGTAGTTTGATTCTATTATTAGATAGTTAAAACTATGTTTATTTCTTCTCACTGTTTCTTTTAAACTGTTCTTGAATTACTTAGATTATTTTTTGGTTTGTCATCATCAAAACGGGGGAGATTGTTGCAAATCTTATTTTATGGATTAGAATTTTGATGATAGAAAACATTCATGATTTTCTACGACTAACTTGCCTACTAACTTTTTAAGTCCACAAGATGAAGTGCAACTCAAGCCAGCTTAAGATTAGGTAGATTAGGTCTGAGTCAGTTTGAAAATTTTTATTTCTTGAGTCTATTATAAATGATGTGGTTCCTGATGCTAAGTAACCTTGTATACACACACTTGGAAAAAAATTTTGTCTATTGATTAGAGTTCTCTATTTTGATCACATCATCTAGTACGATCCAAATATTGTCCTAGACAATCAGCTAAAAATAGAAACCCTAATTATGGCATCTTGGTTATGGAAGCCATCATTAAGCACATCATCCTAGATGATATTTATATCGCTAAGGATGATAGGCTCAAATAAGAAATAATCAGCTACCATATCTTTTTAGGTATTCTTTATTTTTGGATATCAGCCAGGACATCATCCTGGATGATGCAACACAATTATGCCTAAATTAATCTAGTAATTAAGGAAAGAAATTATGGTTTAATTGCATGATCACATCGAATAGGATGATCGCAAGATCATCCAGGACTATCTATTGGATGGTTGACATCGGCCAGCTCCTATTCAGGGCAATATTTTGGACAATTTTTCTCGAATTTAAACTAATCTACCAGGATGATCATTAGATCGTCCTCGACAATCAAGCTATTTTTATATCCTCCATAAATTTTTTAAGAGTGATTATCTAGACGATATTCAATCAATTTTTACTTTTTTTTTTACAAGACGATATTATATCAGCTTGGACGATATGACCAAAAATCTTCTGATCATCTCAAATTGTCCAGGTTAATTGAGCGTAATTTATGTTGATCTTCATGATGATATGAAATCATCCTGGATGATAATGCCAATTTATATAAAATAAGAGCTATTCCAAAGATCTTCTATTTAAGAGCTCTTGTTCTACCCTTTAACACACAATTTTTGTTGTTATTTTAACCTGAGAGAGCCAAGAGAAGAGGGAGAGCAAGGGAGAGAGAGAGATGATCTTATGAGGGGGAATTCACAAAGGTTGCTCCAAACAAGGATCCACCGTCATCTTCTCTAGTCGTCTTCCTTTGTTCCTTGGGGGTTCTAGAGAGGTAAACTTCAACATCTGATCAAGGTTCTCTGCCTTTTTCAGGATGAAGCAAAAGGAGTTGGGTTGTCTACCTACTTTAGGAGGAAGAAAAAGGAGTTGGGTTCTCTTCCTACTTCAAAAGGAAGCAAAAGGAGTTGGGCTCTCTGCCTGCTTCTGGAGGAAGCAAAAGTAGTATGGTTCTCTTCCTCGCCTAGGTTGGTGGAAAGGAGAATTGTATAGGCTTTTCCGAGTTTAGTGTAATACTTGGAGAGCACCTCCGAGGAGTTTATGTAGGTCGTGTTGATTGAACCACTATAAATTTCTATGTTCTTTATTACTACTTCCGCATTTACTTTCCACACTTTAATTTCTGTAATAAATCTTGGTTTTTATTTTAAGATTATGTTTTGATCGAAAGTTTTTTTAAAATACCAATTCACCCCCCTCTTGGTTTTCCTTGGGACTAGTTCATAAGGGCTTAACATCCCCAATAAACTTATTAGTGCCATCAGAGCACTTTTATAGATGACTTTGTTTGTTCTATGTTTCAATCATAGATATAATATTTCATATGAATTTTTATAATTCATGTTAGGAATGAACACATGTTACATATGCTTATAAGTTTTCTTCCTTAAAACATAAAATAAAAAAAATGTTTTTGTTGTTATATTCTCTTTTCTTAGGAAGAGTTAAGGTTGCGATAAATCAGTTGAAATAATCTTTGATAAGAAAAGATTGTTGTGTTGAAATTTACTTGTTAACATTGTATGAATGTTTCATAGAATATGTCTAGAGACATGTTTGATATCATGTAATGAATATGTTTACAAGCATACTAAATGATTTCATGTATTCTATGTTCTAATTACAAGCATATGTGAGAACAATAATAATAATAAAACAAACTTTTACTCATGTTTGAAGGTTTCTTAAGTTCTTTTGAGGTAAAATGAACTTTCATCAAAACATTCTTTATCTTATTTGTATTTAGCTTCAAAATTGGGTTGGAAGCATATTCCACTCTAAAGATTCATGTTGGATGATGAAATATTTATATGCATTCTTGAGTCTTGAATCTTTATTAGCTTCATATGGAAAGTCATGTTAGTTGTTGTGTTGAAAATATTCTTGTTGCTTTATATTTCATATAGTGATTTGTATGCAACTAGTGTAAAATGTTATTTTGCATGTGTCTTCGTTTGAAACTTTGAAAGTTACGCTTCCTACATTTCTTTAGCTACTTATGATTATGAATGTTTTTGGAGAAAGGTGTGTTACGTTAGATTACTCCTTTGCATTCATAAAAATGGGTAAGTGGTGGTTTGGAATACTTTGTGAATGTTGAAAGATAACTTTTTGTGTTGGGAAGTAAGACATGTTGGAAGTTGGAGTTATTGGGTGTTTAATGGAAGGAAGATGCTCTCTTTCTTTTCTCTCACTACCCCTTTCCTTTTCTTTCTATCTCTCTTTCACTATACTCCCCTCTTTTCTCCTTCTACTACTATACCTATTATGCCTTAGTGTGAAATTAGAAAAATATATGAAATGGAAGGTTCAAAGAGCAAACTACTAAATCGGTGTCCAAGCCCAAAAAAAATTATGTATTTATTTAATTGTGTTCTTTTAATTATTATTTTCATTTTAAGTAATAACCTACTATAAAAAAATCTTTTCTTTCTTTATATGTGTTCTTTGTGAGGTAACTTTGGGAAAGTAAAGGGGAAGGATCCGTTGGAGCTATTATGACAAAGGAGCTTACATATATGAGTCAGTCGCCCCCATTCATTCTGGTGGGAGTAGTACAAACATAACCATCGAATTATTTCCCTCAGAGAAGTGAGTTTTCTTAAAACTTAGAAATTCCTTTAGGGAACTTTTTTTTGTGTTTGTTCCCCCTAGTATTAGGACCATGTAGTAACTTCAATTTCATTAGGCTGCTTTTATTTGCCTTAGATACCCAAACCTTTTTACACATATATGTATGTCCAAAGACTTAGAAGCAAACTTCTTTTGTCCCATACAACCTTAGTGACAATTAAGGATAAAAATTAAGGGTTATTGAAAGTTCGTTAGGGATGTTAAGCCCTATAGAACTGGCCCAAGCTAACCAAGAGGGGGGGGGGGTGAATTCGTATTTTAAAAATTTTCTTTTCACAAAGAACAAAAATCATATAAACCAAAATCACACCACGAGAAAAATAAATGCAGAAATTAAAGTGCGAAAGCAAGAAATAAGAATATAGAGATTTATAGTGGTTCGGTCAACTCGACCTACATCCACTCCCCAGAGGCACCCTCCGAGTATTGCACTACAATCGTGACTCTCCTTTAGCCCCCACAGCTAGGCGGAGAAGCCTTTACAATGAACCTCCTTTTTTCCACCCCGACAAGGCAGAGAACCTATCTCCTTTTGCTTCCTCATGAAGCTGGCAGAGAATCACAACCAGATGCTTGACTCCTTACCTCTACTGACCCTTCCACGGATGAGAAACTCTAGACGAAGAAGAAGCAGAGTGATCCATGAAGCAACCCTTGTGAATCCAATCACAAGCTCCCCCTCACAAGATCCTCTCTCTCTCTCTCACTCTCTCTCTATCTCTCTCTCTCACTCTCTTTCTCTCCTCAAGGTCTTCTCAGGTCAAGGCAGCAGCAAAAAGGTTGTTCAAAATATTGAATAAGAGCTCTTAAATAGAAGGGCTACAAAGGAGCTCATTAATTACAAGTTGCCGATAATATCATCCAGGACGATATGTACATCGTCCTGGCCGATCAGTACAAATATTAGAAGATTGGCCAGAGCATCGCCCTGAATGCAATCTGGACGATTAAAAATTAGCTTGATCATCCAGGCTGATCTCACGATCGTCCCAGCCGATCAGTTCAAATAAGAGGAAAATCGTCTAGAGCATCGCTTTGAATTCGAGCTGGCTGATATTTATCGTCCAGAAGTAACTAAGGTTTTTGAATAGATCGTCCTGGCCGATCCTGCGATCGTACAGGATGATATGATCGTATCAATCAGCCTTAATTACTTCCTTGATTTGTCTGATTAATTAAGGCATATTTGTGAATATCATCCAGGTCGATCCAAGCTCGTCCTGGCCGATTACCAAAAGTACAGAATACCTTAATTATTTATGGAGACAATTTCTTTCTATTTTGAGTTTATCGTCCTGGCAGATACAAGTATCGTCCAGGACGATCTTGTTAATGATGGCTGCCTTAATTAAGAATCCTTGTTTAAAATTTCTATTTTAAGCAGATCGTCCAGGACGATGTCAATATCGTACTGGCCGATGTGAAAAAAAATAGAAATTCTAAGTCTCTCAAGTGTGTGTGTGTAGGATTACTTAGCATCAGTCTCTTTGACCATTACAAATAGACTCAAGAAGGGAAAAAACAAAGTACAGACTGACTCAACCCTAAACCTACGTAATCTTGTACTGGCTTCATTTGTTCGTCCGATCTTCGATTCCTAAAAAGTTAGAAGTAACAGGCAGTCCAAGAGAATCAATAGTGTTTGTCCATCATCAAAACATAAGTCATGAAACTAGATTTGTAACAATCTCTCCCTTTTTGATGATGGCAAACATAAGTAGGAAAAACTCAAAAAAAAATAACAGTTTATTAAAATTTCAAAGTTACAAGCACATCAACTTTTCCTACCACAACCTACTCCCCCTTTTGTCATCACAAAAAGAAGGTCCTAGACACAAAGGAAAACAACACGTCAGAAACTAAAACAAACTACAAGACAAACTACAGAAAATGGAAAACTGACAATAGAAAAAAAAAACAGATTAGAAAAACGAGGGACCTTGATTATCAGTTGGAGGTGACTGCTAAAAGTAGCTGGCAAGTGAAGTAAACTGAGCATTGAACTAGGAGATGACCTGGTCATGCTGCTGCTGCTGGTGAGTAATGTAGCTATCAAAATGGGCTAAGTCCTCTGTGCGGTGCTGCTCATAGCGGGCAATGTCCTCAGAATATTGTTGCTCCTATGCAGCAACGTAAGTGTCAAAGCGGGTCTCCCATCTATCAAACCTCTCTATCAACTGATCAATCGGTGAGTGCTGGTGGAGAGGAACAGGACCAGGAACGGGAGTGGGAGCAGGAGCCTCCTCCTCCTCAGCTCCCCGACCTTCCCCATCTCCTAGGTGGAGACGAGTACTGTGAAGGGTACTGAAGGAACTGTTTGAGCAGAAGAGAGTTGGGAGGTTGGGTGGAATAGGATACTGAAGTTGGTATTTAGTTTCAAGGACATAGGCTATGAGGTGTCCTAAAGCTACATTGGGTTTTCTCTTATGACCTGGATCGCGGATTGTGGTTAAGTGATCAATGTACCGAAAAATTAAGTCTGCAGTATTAAATTCTCTATGTGCCATGATGTAGAAAGTAGTCAAGGAGAGTAGATGAGTGATGTGGATTCGGTCCCCGGCTTTTGGAATTATGGAGGTGCGAAGGACTTGTTGGATTGTCCTAGCATCTTTTACTAAAGAGCTAGTCTCTACAACATGAAATGGTGCATTGGTCTGGCGAAGGAAGTGATTTGCTTTTGACCAGTCAAAGTCAGGATCTGAAGCAATTAAGTGCAGCTTATCCCTAGTGGAGGATAGTTGTAAAAGTTTAACACAGTCCTGATATGTGATTTCGACGGGGCGTCGATTCACATAGGAGGTCAGGGCTGTAAAAGTAGGATTTATGCGGAGGTTTGCGAAGAATTCTCAAAGAAGCTCAGTATTAAAGGGGAAAGCAAGAGTCAGAATGAAGCAAAGGGAAGTGTGAGCAAAAAGATCCATTACCGGATACGAAATGTGGGCAGGATTGATGATTCTGGAGACAGTTATCCCATATTCTTTGTATCGATGGTAAGCAGCTTCATCTTCTGCCTCCCTGAAACGAGGGTCAATCCTAGCCCTCGAAGAACTACCAAAAGTTTGTTGAACATGTTTCCCACCTGCCATAGTAAGGAGTTAGCAAGAAAACACAAGAGGAGAAGGTATGTGAAGTGAAAACCATGGCTGGAACAGCCAGAATTTAAAGAAACGGCCATATCATCCAGGCCGATTGCAGAATCATCCAGGACGATATGGCACAATAATTTTGTACAGGCCGATTGGTCAAAAAGGCGGTCTGATTGTCCGGGCCGATCAGATATCGGCCAGGATGATTAGACACAGGCGATCGTCCCGAGGAGTTAAGCCGGACGACCGTTGAAAAAGCAAATCGTCTCGGCCGATTAGGTGTATCGTCCAGGACGATGCACAATAATTTATCATACCGGCCGAAGTTAAAACATTTTAAATCTGTGCCACGTGTATCGTCTAGGATGAACAGTGGATCGGCCAGGACGATTGTCCAATAATGGATCGTCCGGGGTCAATTTTAAGGATTTAAACGTACTGACATGTAGATCATCCAGGACGATCTAGTGTATCGGCCAGGCTGATAACCATAAAATGCATCGACCAGGATGAAATATGTTATCGGCCAGGACTATCACCATGATTGCAATAGAGTTTGATCAGATCGTCCAGGACGATATAGTATCGTCCAGGACGATGAGTTACAGCAAGCACAAAAAAGATCAGCAGATGGAATTTTGAAGAGATTTTGTTCTATCGTCCAGGATGATATGAGAATCAGCCAGGATGATATGACTAGAATTTGAAAAATAATGAAGGATGGTGATGATCAAAGCCCTCAAAAAATAAAATAAAAGAAAAGCAGAAGAAAAGAAAAAGAACAGCGATAAAAAGCTAAAAACAAACAATTTGAACTTTTTTTTCTTTCGCAATTTATATGAGAATTTCTTAAATGATTTAAACTTTAGAGTTTCAAGAGATCAATAGGTTAACAAATTTCAATCGGAAGAAGGTAGAATATCTGATTCTGTTAACCCTAGATCGGACATCCTTCAGGGTATAAGTTGTCTTTTGAAAAATAGAGGCCTAACTCAAAATAACTAAATAGGATAAAAAGAAGATCCATTCAAAACTTGTTTACAAAGAAAATATATCATAAATAATATGTCAAAGTAATTTTTCTCAATCATGGAATTTGAAATCAAGCCTTTGAAAATCTCACATAACCCGTAAGTTCTTCTAAGTTTTAAAAGTTTTGAAAAGAGAGGATAGCTTGCTTTTTAGTGGGCTCATTTTATGCCTCTTAAATCTTTGATTTGCTCTTTGAGCATCTTTTGATTTTTGATACATATTTTTGTATATACTTTTTATTTCAATTTTTTTGGCGTCTTTCCCACTTTTCCTTTTTATCTTTTACAAGCTCAATTCTCATTTGCAAACTCTTAAAATAAGTTCTTAGTTGTGAGTATATCTTCTAGATATTAGAGAATAAGGGCACTCTCTCTAACATAGGGAAGAACTACTCCAAAATAAAACTAAAAATCATATAATCAGTGCAAAGGCAAGATCTCAAATAACTTTAGAGATATAAAAGAACTTTGGATATTATTCACAAGATAGATTTTTGTAGCAAGATAAAAAGAATTTTAGTTTCAAAAACCATTGGCTAAATTGAGTTAGACTTTTGTTTAGAGAAGAAAATTATATCACTAAACAAGGTCAGAAGGAGGGAAACCATCAACGGTATTCCTCCCTTTAACCGATTTAGAAATGCTAAACATAATCTCTAAAACTCCAAATTTAAAAGCTTAAAAAAATAATCATATAGGAAACCAAATATAAAAAACAAAATGAAAACAAAGCAATCTAGAACAACACAAAGCAAGCTCACAACAAAAATAACACAAAACTAATTTCAAGAAATTATTAAGCAGTGAGTTTAAGCAATTTTTGAGCTGCGAGCCTCCATGTGTCCAAAAATCCTATGCTCCCACGAGGTCTTTGGTGAGAGCACACCTGCAAAACTCAACAACAGTCAGATTTAGGAACCCAACCTAGTTTGGGTCCCTTCTTAGGAAAGGTAGAATACAATGCAGGTGTGGTATGCTGTGAATCATGTACCTTAGGTCTCCACACCCAATGTGTACTATGGTGAATAGTGCAAGTGTGTGAGATGTGCCCTAGCATGCCACAAGAAAAACATCTAACTCCACGAAAAGGATTTCTTAAATGATTTGAGTTATAATGCCTCTTCCTAGGTTTTGGCTTTGGATTCAAAGTGGGAGTCTTCCAATTTTCCTTAGGTGTATCCAATTCATTTTTAATCCTCAAGTTTGTATTTTTTAGAACATCATTCTCAACCCTCAAGTTTTTTTCTTTCTCTTTAGATTTCTTGAAATCAGATTGAAGTGATGTGTGTGAAACTTTTAATGCATCATGCTCATTTATTAATTCTGAATGCTTTTTATTCAAATCGTCAAATTCATCAAGAAGAGCCATGTGATTAGAATCAATTGTTGAATGATCTTTAAGAATAACTTCATACTCTTTTTGCAAATTTACAAGCTCCAATTTTAAGTTAGCATGAGTCTTCTTAAGTTTTTTGTATGATGCATGGATTTTCTCAAAAATTTCAAACAATTCATCATAGGTTGGTTTACATATCTCTTCCTAGGTTTTAGTTTTTATGGTTTGAGTTATAATGCCTCTTCCTAGGTTTTAGCTTTTGATCAAAAGTATGTGTCATCCTAGTTTTCTTACATGCATATATTTCATTTTAATCTTTAAATTTGTGCTTTTTAAGACTTCATTCTCAATCCCCAAGTTTTTTCTCTATCTCTTTAGACTTCTTCAAATCAGAATCAAGTGAGGTATGAGTGACTTTTAGTGACTCATGCTCTTAAATTAATTTACAATGTTTTTTTGTTTTTATCATCAAATTCATCAAGTAGAGCTATATGATTTGAATCAATTGTAGAATGATATTTAGTCATAACTGCATGCTCTTTTTGTAACTCCAAAAATTTCAATTTTAATCTTGCATGTGTTTTCTTGAGTTTCCTATATGATGCATGAATTTGTTCAGAAACTTCAAGAAGTTGATCGTAGGAAAGTTCACATACCTCTTCTTGATCAAGATTATTGTCTGCCATCAAGCACAAGTTTGTTGTCTCATCTTCTGGTTCCGTCTCTGATGAATCCGACGCAGAATCCATCCAAAATTCTTTTTGAAGTCTCTTTTTATCTTTTCTGAATTTGGATTTCTCCTCACTCTTTTCCTTGCTTATGTGCGTCTTAAGTGTAGGACAATCATCTTTCACATGTCCGGGCTTCCTGAACTCATAACAAAAAACATCAGAAGATCCCTTTGAATATTTATTATCCTTACCTTTTCTCCATTGATGATTTTGCTTCTTCCTTAGAAAGCTTTTGAATTGCCTTGTGATTAAGGCAAATTTATCGCTTATAGACCTGGAAGAGTCAGAGTCCGATTTGTGTGCTTTCAGTGCCACCATTTTCTCCGTTTTTTTCTCACCTGCATCAAGATTTCTTTGATTCACTCATTATTTGTAAGCAATGAGTGAGTCAAGTAAGTTTTCAATCAAATATGTATTCAAATCTTTAGATTCAGTGATTGCAGTGATTTTAGCATCAAAAGACGAAGGCAAGCATCTCGAAATCTTGTTCACTTTTTCATAGTTTGAAAGTTCTCTTCCTAAGGCATGCAAAGAAGTAACAATCTGAGTAAATCTCATATACATTTCAAAAATTGATTCATGAGGTTTCATATAAAAAAGTTTGTAGTCTTGTAAGAGAATATTCAAACGGTATTGTTTAACTTCATTAGTGTCTTCATAAGTGATACACAATTTATCCCAAATTTTTTTACCAGTTTTGCAAGTTGAAACACGCATGTAGTCTTTTGATTTTAAAGCACAGAAAAAGCAATTAAGACATTTTGCATTTAATTGAGCCAAATCCCTATCATCTTAAGTCCATTCAGTAAAAGGAAGTGGAATAGTAATGCCGTTAAGTTTACCAGTTGGAGGTGTGTAACCATCCTTAACAAGCATCCACATGCGATAATCTGTAGATTGTAAAAATGTAGACATGCGAGTTTTTCAAAAATTAAATGGGATATTATCAAACAAAGGTGGTCGGGTAATAGAATACCCTTCCAGTGTATTATGATTCCCAAAGTTAGCCATAGATCAAAATTCAAAAAGTTTTCAAACTTAGTTTTTATGAATCCCGCTCTAATACCACTCGAAAGTTCGTTAGGGATGTTAATCCCTATAGAATTGGCCCGAGGCTAACCAAGAGGGGGAGGGGGGGTGAATTGGTATTTAAAAATATCTTTAAAAAAAGAAGAATGATTATCACAACCCAAATCACCATAAAAATAAGAGCGGAAGAAAATAAATACGGAAGCAGTAAAAATAGAAACACAAGGGTTTATAGTGGTTCGATCTCGACCTACGTCCACTCCCCGGAGGCACCATCCCAGTATTGCACCACCAACGTTACTCTCCTTTATCCCCCACAGCTAGGCGGAGAAGCCCTCACAAAATTAAATCCTTTTTGCCACACCTGGAAAGGCAAAGTACCCAACTCCTTTTGCTTCCTCCTGAAGCAGGCAGAGAACCATGATCACTTGCTTAAACTTACCTCTCCCAACCCTTCCAAGGACAAGAGACTCTAGAGAAGAAGAAGTGAAATAATGCTTGGAGAAATCCTTGTGAATCTCCTCATATGCTCCCCCTCATAAGATCCTCTCTCTCTCTCTCTCCCTCTCTCTCTCTCTCTCTCCTTTAGGTTTTCTCAGGTCAAGACAACAGCCAAGGATATTAAAAAACATTGAATTAAAGCTCCTAAATATAAGAGCTTTAAAGAAGCTCATTAATTGCAAGTTGCTGACTATATCGTCCAGGACGATATGGACATCGTCCTGGCCAATTAGTATAAATATTAGAAGATCGGCCAAAGCATCGCCCTGAATGTAAACTGGACGATTGAAAATTTGTCTTGATCGTCCAGGACGTCCTTACGATCATCCCGGCCGATCAGTTCAAATCAGAGGAGAATCGTCCTGAGAATCTCCCTGAATTCAAGCTGTCCGATCCAGATTGTCTAGAAGTAACCAAGGTTTTTTGACTAGATCGTTCTGGCCAACCCTGCGATCATCCAGGATGATATGATCATATAAATCATCTTTAATTACTTTCTTGATTGTCTGATAAATTAAGGTATAATTATGATTATCGTCCAAGCCGATCCAGGATCGTCCTGGCTGATTACCAAAAATATAGAATACCTTAATCATTTATGGCGGCAATTTCTTTCTATTTTGAGCCTATCGTCCAGGCCGATACAAGTATCGTCCAGGTCGATTGGCTAATAACGGCTGCCTTAATTAAGAACCCCTGATTAGATTTTTTATTTTAAGCCAGATCATCCAGAACGATGTAAATATCGTCCTGGATGATTTGAGTAAAAACAGAAATTCTAAGTCTCTCAAGTGTGTGTGTGTGTGTGTGTAGGGTTACTTTGCATCAGTCACACCAAAGATTACAATTGACGCAAGAAGGGAAAAAGAAAATTATAGACTGACTCAACCCTAATCTACCCAATCTTGAGCAGATTCTGATTTCCGTCTGATCTTTGACTCCTGAAAAGTAAGTAGAAAAATGGCAGTCTAAGACAAGTACGAGTGTTTGCCAATCATCAAAACATAGTTCATGGACCTAGATTTGAAATAATCTCCCCCTTTTTGATGATGGCCAAACACTACAACAAATAACTAAAAACAGTAATGTAACACACGGAATTCAAAGTGCAAGAAGCATCCTAATACTACTCCCCCTTTTGACATCTCAAAAAGGAGGGAATTAAGAACTAAAGCAAACCACAAGACACCATTTTTTTATCAAGGCATGAAGATGATCTAGTATTCCATGTGATTGATTTTAAAAATTTGTTAGTTAATGAGTTAACAACATCAACAATCCAAACAACGATAGAATATCCGATCATGGTTACTCTTAGCTCGGACTTTCTCTTAGGGTAGAATCATCTTTTAAAATCAATGACCTAACTTAAAAAATTAATTGGATATGAGGAAAAATAATTCATTCATCACTTGGTTTAAGAAAAAATATCTTATAAAATAACGAACCAAAGTAAATTTATCCCAATCGCAAAACAATTAAAATCAAGCCTTTGATACATGAAAACTTCTAAGTTTTTAAAAGATTTGAAAAGAGAGAGGAGCTTGCTTTTTAGTGGGCTCATTTTATGCCTCTTGTTAATTGATTGGTGCTTTGCACATATTTTGCTTTTTGATATATAATTTTTCCAATTTGGCATAATTGCGCATCTTTTGTTGTCATCATTGGCCAATTTTTTTTTATTTGTGCAAGCTCCATTCTCTTTTACAACTCTTAAAAAGAATTCTTAGTTGTGAGTATATCTTCTAGATATTAGAGAATAGGGGCTCTCTCTCTAATATAGAGAAGAACTATCCACAAAATAGAATCAATTAACTAATGATAAGAATAACAAGGAATCTTGATGTGACAAAAAGACTTTAAGAATTATAAATACTAGATAGATTTTCTTAAAATAGTTTAGAAAGGATCTAAATTACATACATAATTTTTAATTTGAAATAGATTTTTTATTAGAAAAAAAAAACTAGGCCACTAAAATAGGTTAGAGAAAGAGACACAATCAACAAAATATTTTTACCATCTAATAGATTAAGAGATGTAAAACATTGACTACAAATTCTTAAAAGCAAGGACAATGCATACGATATCATTTCAGCGATGATTTTGAAAGCTAAATTTAAGAAAGAAAAGCAACAAAAAAAAAGTAAACTAAAAAAAAAAAAAAACTAAGAGTAAAAAGGAAAGAAAACAAAGAGCAAAAAAAGGAAAAGCAACTAAAAGAAATAGAAGATCAAGTTTATGCAGTTATGTCAATCACACCCAATCTGGTCCTTAAAGAGCTGAAATGTCGAAGGCCATTTGTTTAGTTAAGATGTCAGACAGTTGATTTTCAGTTATCACATGATGTAACTCAATGTCTCCCTTAGTCACATGATCTCTAATGAAGTGATGCCTAATGTTAATCTGCTTAGTCCTTGAATGTTGGATAGGATTCTTAGAGATGCAAATGGCACTAGTGTTGTCACAAAAGATTGAGATGGTACCTACAGGTAATCCTAAATCCAATACCTGTTGTTTCAACCAAAGTACTTCGGCCACACAACTTCTAAGAGTAATGTACTCAGCTTCAGTAGTGGAAAGTGCAATAGAATTTTGCTTCCTACTAGACCATGAGACCAAAGATTGTCCTATGAATTGACAAGTTCCTAAAGTACTTTTTTTATCCACCTTGCATCCTGTAAAACCAGAGTTAGAAAAACCAATAATCTCAAAATAAGTGCTGTGTCTAGGATACCAAATCCCTAAGCTTTGGGTCCCCAAAAGATATCAAAAAATTCTCTTAACAACAGTCAGGTGGGATTCCTTAGGGTCGGCTTGAAATCTAGCACAAAGGAAAACACTAAACATTATGTCGGGTCGGCTCGTAGTCAAGTAGAGTAAAGATCCAATCATACCTCTATACTTCTTCTAATCTATAGACTTACCACTTGGGTCCTTATCCAATGGAACACTAGAAGTCATGAGAGTATTAATTGGCTTAGAATTATCCATCTCATATTTCTTCAAAATGTCCTTTATGTATTTTGTTTAATTAAGAAAGATTCCATAATCTAATTGTTTTATGCTAAACCCCAAAAAGTAGGACAACTCTCCCATCATACTCATCTCAAACTCTCTACTCATTGTCTTAGAGAACTCAAACAAAGTTTTTTATTAGAAGATCCAAAGAGTATATCATTCACATAAATCTGAACAATGAGAAAATCATCTCCAATTCTTCTAAGAAAAAGGGTGGTGTCTACGCTCCCCTTAACAACTCCCTTTCTAATAAGAATGTGCTAAGCCTCTCATACCATGCTCTTGGTGCCTGCTTTAAACCATACAAAGCCATTTTTAATTTAAAAACATGATTTGGAAATTGGGAACTCTCAAAACCTGGGGGTTGTTCTACAAACACATCCTCTTTTATTTCCCCATTCAAAAAGGCACTCTTGACATCCATTTGATAAAGCTTAAATCCTTTATAACAGGCAGTCTTTTGAAAACTTGAGTTTGGGGACACCTCTAACTAGGTCTTTTTGGGTCACTTTCCTAAGGGTTTTCATACTTGCATGACATAGTCTCCAGTGCCACAACCATGAATTATCAATCACTATTTTTAAGCAAAATGAAGCAGCACATTCAATGTTATTTAAATCAAGCATGTAGACGTTGTTGATCCTCTTTCCCTACAAAATAGTGTTGTTACTTAAACTTACAATGCATGAATTTGCAAAGAATTGCATGATGAAGCCCTTATCACAAAGTTGACTGATGCTTAGCAGGTTGTGCTTCAATCCATCTACTAGTAAAACAATTTTAATCTTAAGGTTCTTGGAATTACCAAGTATACCTGAGCCTATCACCTTCCTGGTGGTGTTGTCTCCAAGAGTAACCTTGCCTCATGTCCTGGACTCCAGCAAAACAAACTGATTGGCATCACCAGTCATATGTCGAGAGCATCCACTGTCCAGGTACCACATACTCTCACGAGGCATTTTGTGAGAACCATCTTGCAAGATTATCAAATGTCAGATAGAGGAACCCAAATAGGTTTGGGTCCCTTCTTATGAAAAGTAGAATACAATGCATGTGTGGTATGCTGTGGATTATACAACTTAGGTCTCCACACCCAATGTGTACTATGGTGAACTGTGCAAGTGTGTGAGATGTGTCCTAGCATGCCGCAAGAGAAACATCTAACTCCAAGAAAAGGGTTTCTTAAATGGTTTAAGTTATAATGCCTCTTCCTAGGTTTTGGCTTTTGATCAAAAGTAGGTGTCATCCTAGTTTTCTTACATGCGTCTAATTCATTTTCAATCATCAAATTTGTGCTTTTTAAGACTTCATTCTCAATCCTCAAGTTTTTCTCCATCTCGTTAGACTTCTTAAAATCAAAATCAAGTGATGTGTGTGTGAATTTTAGTGACTCATGCTCTTTAATTAATTTATAATATTTTTGTTTAACTCATCAAATTCATCAAGTAGAGCCATATGATTTGAATCAATTGTAGAATGATCTTTAGTCATAATTGCATGCTCTTTTTGTAACTCCAAAAATTCCAATTTTAAGCTTGCATGTGTTTTCTTAAGTTTCCTATATAATGCATGAATTTTTTTAGAAACTTCAAGAAGTTGATCATAGGAAAGTTCACATACCTCTTCTTGATCAAGATTATCGCTTGCCATCAAGCACAAATTTGTTGTCTCATCTTCTAGTTCCATCTCTGATGAATCCGACGCAGAATCCGCCCAAAATGCTTTTTGAAGTCTCTTTTTGTCTTTTCTGAATTTGGATTTGTCCTCTCTCTTTTCCTTACTTGTGTGCGTCTTAAGTGTAGGACAATCAACTTTCACATGTCCAGGCTTCCTACATTCATAACAGATAACATCAGAAGATCCCTTTGAATATTTATTATGCTTACCTTTTCTCTAATGATGCTTTTGCTTCTTCCTTATAAAGCTTTTGAATTGCCTTGTGATTAAGGAAAATTCATCGTTTGTGTGCCTTCAGTGCCACCGTTTTCTTCTTTTTTTTCTCACCTGCATCAATATTTCCTTGATTCACTCCTTGCTCGTAAGCAATGAGTGAGCCAAGTAAGTTGTCAATCGAATATGTATTCAAATCTTTAGATTCAGTGATTGCAGTAATTTTAGCATCAAAAGATGAAGGGAAGCATCTCAAAATCTTGTTCACTTTTTCATAGTTTGAAAGTTCTCTTCCTAAGGCATGCAAAGAAGTAACAATCTGAGTAAATCTTGTATACATTTCAGAAATTGATTCATGAGGTTTCATACAAAAAAGTTCATAGTCATGCAAGAGAATATTCAAATGGGATTGTTTAACTTCATTAGAGCCTTCATAAGTGATACACAATTTATCCCAAATTTTTTTACCAGTTTTGCAAGTGGAAACACGTATGTAGTCTTCTGATTTTAAAACACAGAAAAAGCAATTAAGACATTTTGCATTTAATTGATCCAAATCCCTATCATCTAAAGTCTATTCAGTAAAAGGAAGTGGAACAGTAATGTCGTTAAGTTTACAAGTTGGAGGTGTGTAACCATCGTTAACAAGCATCCACATGCGATAATCAGTAGATTATAAAAATGTAGATATATGCGAGTTTTCCAAAAATCAAATGGGATATTATAAAAAAAAGGTGGTCGGGTAATAGAATACCCTTCCGGTGTATTACGATTCCCAAAGTTTGCCATTGATTAAAATTCAAAAAGTTTTCAAACTTAGTTTTTTATGAATCCCGCTCTGATACCACTTGAAAGTTCGTTAGGGATGTTAAGCCCTATAGAATTGGCTCGAGGCTAACCAAGAGGGGGGTGAATTGGTATTTAATTTAATTTTTTTTTTTTTTAAAAAAAAAGAAGAATGATTATCACAAACCAAATCACCACAAAAACAAGTGCGGATGAAAATAAATGCGGAAGCAGTAAAAACAAGAACACAAAGGTTTATAGTGGTTCGGTCAACTCGACCTACGTCCACTACTCGGAGGCACCCTCTGAGTATTGCACTACCAACATGACTCTCCTTTAGCCCCCACAGCTAGGCGGAGAAGCCCTCATAAAAATATCTCCTTTTGGCCACACCCGGCAATGCAGAGAACCCAACTCCTTTTGCTTCCTCCTGAAGCAGGCCGAGAATCACGATTACTTGCTGAAACTTACCTTTCCAACCCTTCCAAGGACAAGAGACTCTAGGGAAGAAGAAGTGGAACAATGCTTGGAGCAACCCTTGTGAATCCCCTCACAAGCTCCCCCTCACAAGATCCTCTCTCTCTCTCTCTCTCTCTCTCTCTCCCTCTCTCTCTCTCTCTCATTTAGGTTTTCTCAGGTCAAGACAATAGCCAAGGATTTTCAGAAATGTTGAACTAAAGCTCTTAAATAGAAGAGCTTCAAAGGAGCTCATTAATTGCAAGTTGCCGACTATATCGTCAAGGACGATATGGACATCGTCCTGGCCGATCAGTACAAATCTCAGAAAATCGGCCAGAGCATCACTCTGAATACAAACTGGATGATTGAAAAATTTGCTTGATCATCCAGGATGACCTTACGATCGTCTCGGTGATTAGTTCAAATCAGAGGAGAATCGTCCTGAGAATCGCCCTGAATTCAAGTTGTCCGATCCAGATCGTCCAGGAGTAACTAAGGTTTTTTTACTAGAACGCCCTGGCCAAACCTGCGATCGTCCAGGATGATGTGATTGTATCAATCATTCTTAATTACTTCCTTGATTTTCTGATCAATTAAGGCATAATTGTGAATATCGTCTAGGCCGATCCAAGATCGTCCTAGCCGATTACTAAAAATATAGAATACCTGAATCGTTTATGACGACAATTTCTTTTTGTTTTGAGCCTATCGTCCAGGCCTATTGGCTAATGATGGCTGCCTTAATAAAGAACCCCTGATTAGAATTTCTGTTTTAAGCCCGATCATCCAAGGCGATGTAAATATCGTCCTGGCCTATTTGAGTAAAAATAGAAATTCTAAGTCTCTCAAGTGTGTGTGTGTGTAGGGTTACTTTGCATCAGTCACACCAAAGATTACAATTGACTCAAGAAGGGAAAAATAAAATTACAGACTGACTCAACCCTAATCTACCCAATCTTGAGCAGATTCTGATTTCCGTTCGATCTTTGAGTCCTGAAAAGTTAGTAGAAAAAAGGCAGTCCAAGATAAGTACGAGTGTTTGCCAATCATCAAAACATAGTTCATGGACCTAAATTTGCAACAACAAATAGAAGTAAAATAGTATGTCAAAAAACCTCAATCCACTACCCACTACTCCCCCTTTTGACATCACAAAAAGGATGAGGAAAACCAGAATAAAAGATGAAAAATAAGAACGAAAGCAATGTTTTTTTTTATCAAAGCATGAATATAATAAAGTCTCCATGTGATTGAATTAAAAATTTTGTTAGAAAAAGGAGTTAACATCGTCAAAATCCAAAAAATGGTAGAATAGTCGATCCTGTTAGCCCTTGCTTAGACTTCTCCCAGAGTAGCATCATCTTTTGAAAACAAAAAACCTAACTCAAAAAAACCAATTGGATAAGAAAAAGAGATTCGATTAAAACTTGGTTCTAGAAAAATATCTTATAAAATAATATACCAAAGTAATTTGTCACAATCATGAAATTTGAAATTAAGCCTTTGAAAATATCAAGTGACAAATGAATTTTTCTAAGATTTAAAGGTTTGAAAGAGAAGGAAGCTTGCCTTGAGCTGTCAAATAATTATCAAGTGACATATGAATTCTTCTATGATTTACACCGCTAAAAGAGGTTAGAGGAAGGGAACTAATCAAAGGTGTTTCTCCCTTTAATTGATTTAGAGATGTCAGACATTAACTACAAATTTTCAAAAAAAAAAGACATAAAATATCATTTTAGCTATGACTAAAAAGAAAAATAAATGAACATCAGAGATGAAAACATTACAAAATAACAGTAAATAAAAGATCAACACCCAAAGAAAAAAAAAAGGAATAGAAAATAACAACGAGCAGTAGATCAGAAACCATACATATCATAATTTATTAAGAAACAAGTTCATGCAATTATGTGTCGTGAGCCTCCACTATCCAAGTACCACATACTCTCAAAAGTCCTTTTGTGAGAGTACTCCTATAAGATCATTAAACACCAGATTTACGAACCCAAAGAAGTTTGGGTCCCTTCATATGAATAAAAGAAAGTGATGCATGCATGTTATGCTATGAATCATGCAATTTGGATCTCCACACCCAATGTGTACAATAGTAAATAGTGTAAGTGTGTGAAATGTGCCCAAGTATGCCACATGAAAAACATCTAACTCTAGGAAAAGGATTTAATAATCTACTCTAATGGTGATATTTCTTCCTAGGTTTCAAAACTTTTGGCTTTGGATGAGTATTAAAAAATTATTCAAGTGTGAGAAGAGTCCTATTTTCCATAAGTGCTTTCAATTCAGCTTTAAACCTCGTGTTAGCACAATTTAAAACAATATTATCAATTCTCAAATAGTAATCCCTATGCTCAGATTCATCAATATATATTTTAAAATCCGTTTCAAGTGAGGTGTAGGATGCTTTTAATGAATCATGCTCAATAACCAACTCAGAATACTTTTTATTTAACTCATCAAACTCATCAAGTAATGACATTTGATTGCTATCAATTTGGGTGTGATCTTTACGTAAAACTTTATGCTCTTTTTTTTTTTAATTTAAATACTCCAATTTCAAACAAGCATGTAATTTCTTAAGTTTCCTATGTGTTGCATGAATTTTCTCACAAACTTTAATTAATTTTTCATATCTTAGTTCATATACCTCTTCTTGGTCAGACTGACCAAGATGATCACCAGCCATCAAACATAAGTTTGTTGTCTTCTCCTTAGCTTCAGTATTAGAGGAGTTAGATGTAAAATCCCCCTAGAATGCCTTTTGGAATAGCTTCTTATCCTTCTTGAACTTGGGTTTATCTTCAACCATCTCCTTGCTTGGGTGAGCTTTAAGTGTAGGACATGTCCTAGTTTCCTGCATTCAAAACAAATCATATCAAAAGAACTTTTATAATTTTTGTTATCCTTATCTTTTTTCCACTCCTAATGATGCTTGTGATTTTTCCTTAAAAAGCTTTTGAATTTCCTAGAGATTAAGGCAACATCATCGCTTTCAGACCCAGAAGAATCAGTGACCGTATCATTAGCTTTCAGTGCCATAGTTTTCTTCTTCTTTCGCTCACCTGCATCAAGTTATCTTTGGTTCACTCCTTGCTCGTAAGCAATGAGTGACCCAAGTAAGTTATCATCAGAATAACTATTCAAATCATTGGTTTCAGTAATTGTAGTAATCTTTGCATCAAAGGAAGAAGGCAGACATCTCAAAATTTTATTCACTCTTTCATAGTTAGTTAGTTCTCTTTGTAAGGCATGTAATGAGGTGACAATTTGAGTAAACCTAGAATACATGTTAGAAATTAATTCAGTAGGTTTCGTGCAAAAAGGTTCATAGTCATGTAATAAAATGTTCAACCTAGATTGCTTAACTTCATTTGTTCCCTCATCAGTAATACACAATCTATATCAAATTTCTTTGCCAGTTGAATAAATTGAAACACGCATGTAATCTTCTGATTTCAAAGCATAAAAAAAATAGTTCAAGAATTTTGCATTCAATTGTGCTAAATACATATCATCAAAAATTCATTCAGTAAAAAGATGTTCAATTTTAATGCCATGAATTTCAGGTGATGGAGGTGAATAACCATCCTTAACAAGCATCCACATTTGATAGTCAATCGATTATAAAAATGTAGACATAAGAGTTTTCCAAAAATCAAAAGGTATATTATCAAACAAAGGTGGTCGGATAATTGAATACCCTTCTGCAGTAATATAATTAATAAAGTTAGCCATTGATCAAAATTCAAAAGTTTTCAAAAAATCATTTTTATGAATCCCTCTCTAATACCACTTGAAGGTTCATCAGGGATGTTAAGACCTTATGAACTAGTCCTAAGGCTCACCAAGAGGGAGGGGGGGGGGTGAATTGGTATTTAAAAATTTCTCCAAATAAAATCACAAACATAACCAAATAATCACCAAAAAAATTAAGTATGGAAATTAAATGTGGAAAGATAATAAGAAAGAACACACTATATTTTATAGTGGTTTGGTAAACTTGACCTACGTCTACTCCCTAGAGCCTCTCCTCTATGTATTGCACTAAACTCAATTTCTCTCCTTTTGCCCCCACAGCAAGGCGGAGAAGCCCGTAAGGGAAAGGGAATTTTGCTGGAAGAAAATTTGGAGGTTTTTGGTTCACTTGGAACGGTCCTATTGGCTATTGGAATTTTGGCAATTTAGCCATCATCAATTTCTAAGAATGAAGGAATTAAAATTTTCAATGCAGAGGGAAAAAGTTATATTCATTTTGAGAAAGAAGATTCTCTACTTAAAGGAATAATTGAGTACAATGATTCTAATGTTATTGGAATAAAAAGGTCATGCTCACGGAAGGTATTACACACTATGATATGGAAGAGATTCGTAAATGTATTAATGGAGATCTTGCTAGATTCCATGAAGTTAATGTTGAAATGCCTAATCGACCAAAATTAGGAAATCAACCGAATGCTTGGAAAAAAAATAGAATATTAGAGTTGTTGATCTAGATTTTAGAAATTGTTTATCAGAAGATGGAAAATAAGTCAAACTTCATGAGCAAAAAGTGTTAGAGAACACTAAGAAGCTTGAAAACTCCTTAGTTATAAAAATATTTGGTGATGAAACTCCATTTTCTTCAATAAGATATGAGCTGAGCAAACAGTGGTCTTTATATGGTAAATTCCATCTTATGATACTTGGGAGGGGATGGATTCTCTGTTTGTCCTATGACCCGAACCATCTTTTTTTTTTGAAAGAAGCATAAATGCATTAAAAGTAATGAGAAAAAACCAAATGAACTACAAAGATGATTCTTCCTTCACCATTTGAACAAATGAAGGAGGAATCTTATCCAAGGTAATATCTTCCCAAATAAAACTACTAAGAAGGCCATAACTAGCACAAAAGTCAACTAGCTTATTTCCTTCTCTATCAATGCATTTAAAAATAACATAATTAAAATTATTGAAAAAGTTTAACTCATCTGAATTCTTGAAACTGAGATCCTTAGCACTTTGAATAACCTTTATGACGTTGTAGTTGTCGCTCTCAATAATGGCTCCCTTGTACTTGAACATCCAATCTTTTAAAATACTCTTCAATGTTTTGATAGCTAGAAATTCCAATTGGTAAGTGTCCCAATGGATAGAAGACTCGCCAAAAGCCAATAAGAATCTTCCTTTGCAAGCTCTAATAATACCTCCAACTCCCGCTCTATAAGAAGAACAAAGAGAAGTATCTACATTTATTTTTAACCAACTGGGTGGCGGGGGATGCCAAACATTCAATAGTCTACAAGACTGATTAACATCCCATAGTTTCGGTAATTGATTAAAAATCATATTGGAATAAGAAGATTGGCAGATTGCTTGAAGATCAATTGAAATGGCACTTCCATTGATTTTCTCATGAATCAATTTATTTCTAGCCTTCCATGAAAAGTATATCACTGTTGACCTCATTTTTGTATGAGGTCACTAGGATCCACCTGAGGAATACCGTTATGAAATTTTATTCTCACCTCTCGAGGTGATATACTTTTTCTAACGAGACAATTCGATTTTAGAATTCAATTTTTAAGTCCCAAAGAAAACTAATATTTTTAAAATATGTTTTCAAAATTCCACCAACAATCACATTGAAGAAGATATTTAGAATCATACCATATTCTTTATTAATCTTTTGAATCCACCTGCAGTATTCTTGGAAATTACTGAAGATAGGTAAACCAAAGCCCCATTTGTTTAATAAATTGATCACCTCTTGATTTTGATTCAACCACAAAGAATATGCTCCAAATCTTCAATACTGAGAGAACACCTTGGGCAATTTTTGTTCTCTAGCATCCCCCTATGACTTAGAAATTGGTTCATTGGTAAAGCACCTTTAAACAATCTCCAGATAAATGTTTGAACTCTTGGATTGATTTTAGCCTTTTTTATCCAATAAAAAGGTTCCCAATCCTCTTCTTGTTGCTGAAATTTAGAGATCATTCCTAGAATCGTCCTCCCTGGTCCTTGAAAAATAAGTTCTCTTACATCTTCATTATGATCAGGATTGATTTTGATCTTAAGTATAAGATCTACCAGATCATTACCGAAATTCCGCTTCAGAATTTCCACATTCCAACTTCCTTCTTCGATGTATCTGTTCAGCAAATTTTCTCCTTCATCTTGAGGAACAACAAAAGTCAGCCACTCATTGATTCTTTTGTCAAGTATCCACTTATCCTTGAATACATTGATTGAATTCCCATTAGCTATTATCCATCTTAAAAATGGATCCAGCACCTTACCTCCATTGCAAAGGATTTTCCAAGAGGAAGAAGTTCTCTTATTGCCAGAATTTTCAAATTTTGTACCATACTTGGGAGACAAAGTTTTATGTAATAAGGAAACCTTATTGTTCAAAAATCTCCAAGATAATCTAGCTCTGAGAGGAGCTACCCTTGTTTTCGAAGAAAATAATCCACAACCTCCTTTCTTCATTGGCTTACATAAATTTTCCCAACTGATATAATGCAGTCCAGGATTTCCACCAGATTTCTTCCAAAGGAAACTTCTACACATTTTATCAATCTCTTTTAAAATTTGTACCGGTACCGAAGAGTGGGAGCTGAAATAGTTTGGGATAGTAAGGATAACTATCTTGATCAGAACTAACTTCCCTGCTAAGAATAATGACTTTGATCCCCAAGTGTTAAGAAATCTGAAAACTTTCTCAATAAGAAAATAAAAATCAGTAGCCACCATCCTTCTCAAAGCCATTTTAATGCCAAGGTAAACAAATTCTTTAACTTTTTTAAACCCCATTATCTTGGAAAGTTGTTTCTTCTTCCTTATACTAATATTGCTTCCAAAGAGAATAGCCAATTTTTTTGTATTAATCTTCTGGCCTGTCCACAAGCTAAAATCGGAAATAATGGATTTTGCTTCAAAAACTGCTTTTCTTGATGCTTCTGAGAATACCATACATTAGCAAATAGTAAGTGGGAAATACGAGGACCATTACAGCTTAAGCCAATCCCAACAGTAGATTTTGAGAAAGCGTATGTGAGAAGTTGGGAGCAAAGGATGAATAACATGGGGGACAAAGGACATCCCTGACGAAATCTACTTTCAGCCTTAATCCATCCTGATAACTTCCCATTTATAATAATAGAAAATCTGGGATTTAAAACACATTCCAAATTAAATTTGAGAACATATCTGGGAATTTAAAGTACTTCAAAACCTGTTTTAGGGTTTTCCAACTCATGGAATCATGTGCTTGCTCCATGTTTACTTTCTAAGCCACCATTCCTTTAGCTGCCTTGGAGTACCTGAACTTATGAAACATCTCTTGTGAAATAAGAATAAGGTCTGAAATGGACCTTCCTCTGATAAATGCAGCCTGCTCATCCGAGATAAGCAAAGGGATGACCAGTATAAGCCTATTCAAGATTACTTTTGCAGCAACTTTATAAACTGAGTTACAAAGGCTTATAGGCCTATAATTGGATGGCAAAAAAGGATTAGAAACCTTTGGAATGAGAACCACAAGCGTGTCTTTCCAATTACAATCCATGCTTCCTTGGTTGAAGAAATGATTTAAAGCCATCACAAAGTCTTCCTTGATAATCTTCCAATAGAATTTGATGAATGAGAAGGTCACCCCATCACTACCCGGAGCTATATTTTTGCCCATATTTTGGATAACAAAATCAATTTCCTCCACTGTGAATTCTTTGGATAAAGAATTTATTTCGTCCTACTTCAGAATATTCATCGGTTTTGGCCAATCTTTCAAGCTACAATTCCTCTATTTCCACTTTGAGTTGAAAAACTGCATGAAGATATCTTCAATGATGCTTTGATCCTCAACTACCAGCCCATCTTCATTTTTTATTTTCAAGATTCTTTTGCCAATTCTCCTAGCATTAGCAAATAGGTGAAAGTACTTTGAATTACAATCTCCCTCCTTCATCCATTTTACTTTAGCTCTTTGTTTCCACCAACTACACAACCGAGTCATAGTAGTGTTAAGTTCCAAAACTTTTGATTTCATCTTCCAGCACTCTTCCTCAGAAAGCCATCCAACTTCAGCTTCTGCAGTTTGTAGCTTAAGAATTTCCTCCATTAAACTATTTTTAAGATCATTGAGGTTCTTCAACTTTTCCTTGCTCCAAAAGAACAGAGACTTTAGAGTTCTTTTACATTTTGCATTCAATATTTGAGGATAATCACCATTGCAATTTTTACTCCATTACCTCTTCACCACAGCAAAAGAAGCCGGATAGGATGCCCAAACATCCTCAAAAATAATACTCCTCTTGTTAAAAGGACTTGAATTACAGAAATTGAGAACCAAAGGGCTATGATCTGATGCAATTCTAGCTAGATGTCTAATAGTTAATTAAGAGAAATAATTCAAAGCAAAAGAATTAAGGAAGCACCTATCAAGCCTTTCCAAAATTCTTGCACCTCCAGATTTATTGTTACACCGTGTAAACCTTGGGCCAATAAAACCAATCTCATGCAAATCATTATTAGTTATGAAAGCTCCCATTTCTTTAGCTCCTTGAGAAAAAAGGAATTTTTTACCTCCTCGTTTATCTTTTTTAGAAGTGAGACAGTTGAAGTCTCCTCCTACCACCATAGGATGGTCCTCCACCAAGTAAAACTCAATTAACTCCCATAGCTCTCTTCTTTTGTTTAAGTCTTTGCTCCCATAGACGGAAGCTATTCTCCACTTACATTTACTGTTTATGGTTAAATCTCCAATAAGACATTGGGAAGAAGAACCAACCAAGGAATAATCAATAATGTAAGAGTTCCAAAGAACAATAATCCCTCCAGATAATCCATTAGATGGGACCATAGAAAATTCCCATCCATCTCCCATAATCTTCTTTACATCTCTAATGTTAAAATCAGAGATTTTGGTTTCAAGCAATCCCATAAAAACAACATTATGCATCTTAATAATTTCTTTCATATATAGAGAAGCACTACTCTTCTTTGCTCCTCTACAATTCCAAAAAAACTAAGGAATTTATAGAAGAAGAATTGTGGGATCTGCTCCCACCTTACCTTTCACATCCAACTCCAATCTTGTACTCCTTGTGATATTGCTGATTGGACCAAGATCTTTCAACTGCTTTGATTTCTTTTTCTTCATACGGTTGGAATCTTCTCCTTTCTCCTTTGAGGATAAGCTATCAGCTTCAGTTTGTTTTAGATCTTCCTTCTTCTCATTTTTATTCCCATTGGACACCTTTCTAGTATCAATTTCATTTGAGATCTCTCCTTTTTCTAATAGATCATTCAATAGATTAAATTTGTTATCAATAACAGGAATATTACAACCATTCCTTTCAAAATTCTGCTGCACTTCATTATTAACATCATAGCCTGCTTCAGGAATCAACTGCTTGCTATCCATTAGAATTTTATCAGAGTTCAATTTTGAAGCTTCTATATAATTTCACTTGACTTCCTCCTTATTATCTGATGTTTTTCTTCATATAGTCTTCTTAACTGGAGTACGAGTAGAACCTTTAGATTGATTTTGTATCAGCTTCCTTCCATGGTTGACTATCATCCATGGCCCATAGCTATCTGAGTTTGTTTGTTCCTTCCCATCTGCAACTATAGCTTCTTTCCTGGCTTTATCTGGAACAATATTATCATTTTCCTTAACACTGAATTCTGCATTGCCAACTCCTTCTCCACAGTGTTCTTTCGTATGCCCAATGAATCCACAACTAAAACAAAAATTTGGGATACGTTCATATTCTATCTTTTGATAGAATTTCCCATTAGCTCCCTCCACCCATACTCCTACAGGAAGCTTTCTATCCAGCTTAATTCGGACACACACCCTTCCGAATTCTCTGCGTCCTAATTGGAGCATGTTTCCATCAAGGAGAATTGGTTTTCCAACCATAGAAGCTATTCTGGAAATATTCAAGTTGTCCCAACATTGCAATGGAAGGCTAGGAAGCCTAATCCAAATTGGCGACGTAAAACCTTTAAGAGAATTTGTATCAAAGTTTTGAGTCCACTTGTCCATTCCAATAATTTTTCCATTCACAAACCAAGGCCCATTTGCGAGAACCAAATCCATGCTCTGTTTTTCCTGGAATGAACACAAAAACCAGCCCCTACTAAGCATGGTAAGATGAAATTTACCATATTGATTCCACTGTCTTCTCAGTTCATTACTTATAATTGAAATAGGAGCTTCTCCACCAAAGATTTTAATAACCAAAGAGTTAGCTAGTCTTTTAGTATTTTCCTCCTCATTCTTCTCACGCAATTTCACTGTCATCCCATCTTCAGACAAATAGTCAGCGAGTTGAAGATCTTCAACTGATATATTTTCTCTTCTCTTCCAAGCATTATTTTTTCCAACAAAAGTAATTCGTTCAACAATTTTAACGTCTTCAATATCTCTTCACGAATCCGCTGAATCCACTTCTCTTACTTTTAGTAGATAGTTGTATAGAACATTGTTTCCAATCTCAGGAGCCAAAACTGCAACCCCAATCTCCACTCCGTCTTTCTGAATTGTTGTTTCATTCACTTCATTGCCTATTAAATCATCTTTACCCATAGAAAATGCGTTGTCCACTTCATTCCAGACTGAATTTCCATTATTTGAAATTATCTTCTCAATAGGGAGTAATTTGGAAGGGGAAGCTTCATACCCATTACCAAACATCAAATCAGATGGAGATTTACTCTTCTTGAGATCGTTTGATAAAATCACATTCTTTCCTTTGCCAAATATTTCAGGTTCCTTCTTCTCCAGATAACCTCCTTCATTAATTACCAAACTTGTCCCTCTACCTTTGCTTATGTTATTCAAATTTGAATTCCTGTCACCAAACGCAGGAGGAGATGACGTGAAAGCTCTAGCAGAAGACTTTGCAGAAGGACGATGATCATCATGTTTACCTCCGACAGCTGGAAGCTGGCGAACATCCGCCTCCATTCGTTTCCCGTGAAAACTGCGAAAAATGAAATTTGAAAAAATCCGTTGAAAAGCCTAACTTCTTTAGAGCTTCAGCACAAATAGGGTTCCCTCTTTGTGCTGCTAGTTTTTCCCTCCTAACATAACCCCAAACATCTGGAAGCTGTGTTAACCAATGGTCCCTCGTTTGTCAACGGCAACATTGTGGGAATTGATACATGGACGCAGAGTTTTAATCCTAACTCGCTCAAAGGACAGACTGCCCCTATTTGGATTAGATTACCCAACTTACCACTGCATTGTTGGGATGAGATAAACATATGTCGTATAGCTTCCATGGTTGGTAAGCCTTATTTGATCGATGGCAATATGTTTCAGTGGTCTATGAGAGAATTTGGGAGGGTATGCATCCGAATTGAATTGGATGCAAATCTGCTAATAGGAGTTTGGGTAGAAGGAGGCAGAGACAAATTCTACCAAAAAATTGAGTATGAAAGGATTCCTAGCTTTTGCTTTGAATGTGGAAAGATTGTCCATGTTAAAAATAACTATGCCAAATCTATCATGGGGAACAAGGTGAAGAATGCATTTCCTATAAATGTAAATCTGAATAACATGGTGGAAAATTGTATGGCTGAAAGGAATCAAAATTTGGATAAATATGGGGAGATTGAAAACGAGGACTATGGGCCATGGATGTTGGTGAAGTATGGGAAGAAGAAGTTCAACAATAATGTGCACATAAAACCTATTTCTTGGGTAGAAGGAAAAAGGATTTATGTTCCTGTAAAGAGCAATAATAAAAGAAATGAAGAAAGCAAGGTAAATGAGCTATATGTAGCTCAGTAGACTAAGCAGAAGGAACTTCCTAGCAATACAATAGAAAAATTTTAGACAGTTATCAACACAACTTCGGCTAGTCCAGTATTCAGAAAACCTATGGTTTTCAAAAATGGAATTTGCTTTAATACACTTTTGGATCTTGAAGAAGAAGGAGAGATATTTCAATCAACGAATGATAATACAGTTGCCAAATATTGCTGATTTATTGATTGTTGATTATTCTAATCCAATTGGTCATTGGAGACCTTAAAATGCTTAACAAAGGCTTGTGGAGGGTGGCCACAGTCTATGATAGTAGAGAAGTGCAAAAGAGAAGGGATCTATGGGATATGCTGGATAAGTATTCCATTACAGATGTACCTATGGCAATAGGTGGAGATTTTAATTGTATAATGGCCAAGGAGGATAAAATAGGAGGTAGAAGGTTATTTTTTTCTCAAGGACAAAAGGAGATTAAAGAATGTTTGCTTAAAAATGATCTACATGAAGTTGGGTTCATTGGACCTAAATATACAAGGTGCAACAATAAAAGTGGTGGAGAAATGATACTTAAAAGATTGGATAGGTGCTTCATTAATTCCACTGCATTGAGCTCTCCTCAATGGTTGATTGTTAGGCATGTGGCTAGAATAGCCTCAGATCATTGTCCAATCCTTTTGAACATTCTTGAGTCTTTTCCAATCTCCAAAAAGAACATCAAGTTTGATGATTGTTGGGCATCCTATCAAGCATCTTTTGTGATGATGAAGAAGGAATGGAGTAAATCTTATCAAGGATACTATTCTCAAGTTCTCAATAAGAAATATAAAAGATCATTGAATTCTTTGTTATTTTGGAGCAAGACAATGTTTAAGGATCTTAACAAGCTCAAAGAGGATCTTATGAAAGATATAATGGACTTCCAGAACAAAGAGTCTATTAATGGATCTCTCTTGGATTTTGAGTACTGGAGCCTCAAAGCAAAGGTAAATGAATTAAATTCAATTATGTCTAGATTAAATTCTTGGTGGAAGCAAAGAGCTAAGGTGAAGTGGTTAGCCAAAGGAGATGGCAATTCAAAATTCTTTCATTGCTATGCTAGTGCTAGAAGAAATTTGAATAAAATTGTCAAACAAAAAAATGAATATGGTGTTTTGGGGGAAGAGCAAGCCCATATTGAAGAATCCTTTTCAAGTTCTTTGAGAGAAAACGGGATGATAAAAATTACAAATTAGTTGGATGGTCGGCTACAACAAATTGCTTGAACAAGAGTGATAGAAACTTTATGGATGGAAATTTTATAATTGAGGAAGTGGAGACAGTGCTGAAACAAATGGGCAGTAATATCTCTCCTGACAAGGATGGAATCTCTTACTCATTCATTATGGCATATTGGAACATCATAAAATCTAATTTTTGGAAGGCATTAAATCAATTCCTTTGCTATGGGGAGTTGAACAAAGAATGGAAGGAAACACTGATTATGTTAATACCAAAGGTATCAAATCCTCATCTTCCTTCTAACTATAGACCAATAAGTCTATGTAATTCTATATACAAGGTGGATGCAATGGTGTTATTGAACAAGTTAATTAAGGTCACTCCAAGCAAGAGTTCTAATATTTTTTTTGTATTTTTAATTTTTTAACAAGGAAACTTTAACTAATACGAAAGCAATCAATTGAACTCAACATGTAAAACTGAAAACCTTTTTCTTTCACAATTTTTCACCAAGAAAATATTATGAAAATAAAGTGCAAGTAAAAATTAAAAGCGATAAGGAAAAAGCACACTGGAATTTTATAGTGGTTCGGTCAAACCATGACCTACGTCCACTCCCTGGTGTCCTCCACTCCTGAAATTTCACTACAAACTATAGCTCTCCTTTTTTCCCCCTCGGTAAGGAGGAGAAGCCCTTATAAGACTAACTTTCACCAACACGGCATGGCGGAGTGCCAAGCGCTATTTTCACCCTCTTTGTGACGGCAGAGTACCTTCTAATTTTTCTCCCTCTTGGAGAAGGCAGAGTACCTTCGAGGTCACGGATGTAGAAGAGTCTCACCCTTAGAGAGCCTCCCATAAGTTCTTCTCAGGCCATAGGTTGAGCAAGATGCAGCAAGAACAGAGCAATCGTGTAATCTTCCTCACACCTCTTCTCCCTCACCAAGCTCACCTTCTGCTTCCTCTCTCAAATCCTAAAAACTTCTCAAGAGCTCTCTCCCAAGTATTCCCTCTCTAATCACGTTCCTCTCTCTATGTCTCTCTCAAAAAGATTACTAATTTGTTACATAAAAATAGGCTCCAAAATCCGTGAAATATTCAAAGTAGCTGTTATTATCGTACAGTACAATATTACATCGTACAGTACAAATGTATAACTGTCTTCGTCCTAGTAAAAAGGTTTAAAAACTATTCAAATTCAATCATATAGTACGATATTAAATCATACCGTACGAACCTCCACTCATCTATTCGTACAGGACGATATATGGGATGATCAAAACTCGTCTTTGTTCATCATATGGTACGATCGACTTCATACAGTACAGTGAGGACAAATCAAGGGATCGTCCAGGACGATCTCTGAGATGATAAAAATGGGCCTCTGTTCATCATATAGTATGAATGGGTTCATAATGTCTGATGACTAATAAGAGATTAGTTCTTGATTTAATCCACTAATTATGGGTTAATTTATGTAAGTATTCAAATAAAATTGTACAGTACGAACATGTTCGATTGGATAATAAAATTTAAACTAATCTAGCGGCTAGGGTTTTGGATTTGTAACACATAGTACAGTACAAAATTATTCGTACGATACGATTTGTTCACAGAAAATTATTTTAAACAAATCAGATCGTACAATACGAAATAAAGTAGTTCAGTACGATCAATAGAGAAAGAAAATCTACATTTTTCTTTTAAACCCTCTCCCCCTGTGTGTGTGCATGGTTGCTCAATTTTTACATGTAGTTTGTGGCCAGACTCAAGAAAAGAAAACAATAAAATAAATAGAAAATTACAGTATTTCACTCACACTCCTAATCTACCCAATCTTGAGTCGTCTTGTTATCCTGAGTAATTTGTGATCTTCCTAAAATGTTAGTACTCACAGGAAATAACAGAAATCAAATGATATTCAATGAATAGATATTTAGACGATAATATTTATCATCATCAAAAGCTCAAACTAGGGGTCATGGATTCCGACAATCTCCCCCTTTTTGATGAAGTCAAATAATGTTTGTTATAGGCTCGAATGGCATTTGTTTTTTTTTTTAATTTAAATATAAGAAAAAGGAATTCAGTATAAAATAAGAAAAAATAAAATGCAGTACAAAATAGAAAAAGAAATGCATTCTATTTAAATATAAGAAAACATAAGAGCAGACTACAATAAACTTCTTCCCGTTTTGACAACACCAAAAAGAGGAGCAAACAACACTAAAAAAAACAACACATACACTTCAAAGGAAAGGATCTTGATCACTTGGAGGTGGAGGTGGGTTTTATTGGAAATAGTGAAGGATTGTGTCAAATTAGTGATTAATCGCTGTGAAGCATTCCCCAAACCATTTCATGTAATCCTAATGTTACTGATGCTGCTCTTGTATGTGTGTATCGATACAATTCTAAAGTTAGTCGAAGCGTTCGACCAAATCATCGTGAGGATAAGCTGGTGCAAGGGCAACGTCTCCTTCTTCATCATTAAAGTCAGGTTCTTCAAGCTCTTGTCCCCGATGGAAAATAATACGGAAAGAGGCATCCATATAAAAGATCGGAAGATTATCGAGTTCACCAGGATAGGTCAATTAGTATTTATTTTGAAGAATGTATCCTATAAGGTGACCAAGAGCTAGATTTTTTTTTTCGATGAGTAGTAGGGAGGCGAACGAATATCATATGACAAATGTAGTCAATAATCAAATCTACCTCATTGAATTTGGTGTTGGACATGATAAGATAGGTAGTGACAGATATAAGTCGGGGTCATGTTGATTCGGTCGCCAGCTTTAGGTACTATTGAGGTTCTAAGGACATGTTGAATAATTCTGGCATTTAGATTGAGTGATTGAACGAGTTGCTGGTGCTGATAGAATGCAGCATTCCTAAGGACATAATTAATATCACCCAGTAAAATTCATTTGTGAGGAAGGAAAGAACCCTAGGTCCTTCAGTGGATTGCCCAATATATTAGGCGATGTCAGCTTTGGTAATCTCTATGTTTTGGTGACAAACAAAGGAGTGGAAAGTTGTATTGTTGACAGTGTAGGTAAGATTTGCTAGAAATTCAAATAGGAGTTTTGAGTTGAAGGGGCAAGCTAGAGTAAGAAGGAATTGGAAAGTGGTGGAAGTGAAGAAGTTTAGTACCTCGAAATTTAAAGCAGCCTAATTTAGCATTTTAGATGGTGTAATTTTCCAGGTTTTGAACTTGTGATAGGCCTCTTCATTTTTAGCAGTTAGAAAGTGAGCGTTGTGATGGCTAGAGGAAGACGATCTTCTAGATACCAAACGACCCCTCTTGCTGGAACTCGACATTATCAGGAAGGCAAGTAGACTATGTGAGAAGAGATGTGAGTGAAGGATTGTGAGTGAAGAGATCTGCCTAGCCAGCATAATTATAGAATTTTTTCATACATCGTATAGTACGATCTAGTATCATACAATACAATAGGGTAATAAATATTCTGCCAAATCAGTTCGTCAAAAGGTGGTCAACTCGTACAGTACGATGGGTATCGTACATTACGATTAGAAGGATTTTGATCATCCCGAGGGTCGGTATGACCTTTAACAAAAAGTTTTGTACTGTACAAATAGGTGTATCATACAGTACAAACAATAATTATATCGTACCAGATACCTTTAAGCCATTCTCATCCATTTTTGCTGAGGTGGATCGTATAGTACGAAGGGAGGTATCGTACAGTACGAACACCAATAATATCATACCAAACAAAGTTAATTCGTCCCAATCCGTTCGCTGATATGGATCGTACTGTACAAAGAGGAGGTATCAATACCGTACGATGATAAATAATATCATACCAGATGGATTGAATGACTGCCAGCCGTATTATATAAGACGATGGGTATCGTACCGTACGATCAACAGAGGCAAAATTTGCATATGGGTTGTGTTTTGTGTAGATTTACATATATCGTATAGTACGATAGTAAAATGTTAAATTTTATGGTTTTATGTAGTGAGTGTGTGATGATCAGGAACAGCCTTAGAAGAATTTTTTTTGCATTTTTATGTGTTTTTTTTTTATATTTGTTTTATGCATTAATGACTATGATACCTAGTCTAGTCCTCAAGATGCTAAAGGTGTCGAATTCTAGTGGATTTGTGAATATGTCAGCCAATTGATCTCCTATAGCGATGTGATGCAATTCTATATCTCTCTTAGCAACGTGATCTCTTATGAAATTTTGTCTAATGTCTATGTGTTTCGTTCGAGAGTGCTAAATTGGGTTCTTAGATATGCAAATTGCACTTTTGTTGTCACACATGATTGAGATGGTTCCTACAGGTAGGCCAAAATCAAGAATTTGTTGTTTTAACTATAGTACTTATGTAACACTACTTCCTACTGCAATAAATTCTGTCTTAGCTGTGGAAAGGGCTACTGAGTTTTACTTCCTACTGGACCAAGAAACTAATGATTGTCCTATGAATTGGCAGGTACCAGAGGTGCTTTTGCTATCTACCCTACATTCTGTAAAATCCAAATCTATGTACCCTAAGATTTCAAAGGAAGTGCTGTGCCTAGGATATCAAATTCCTAAGTTTGAGGTGCCTAGTAGATATCTAAGGATTCTCTTGACCACGGTTAAGTGAGACTCTTTAGGATCGCCTTGAAAACGAGCGCAGAGGCATACACTAAACATTATGTCCGGTCTACTAGCAATCAGGTAAAGAAGGGATCCAATCATTCCTCTATATTTTTCTGATCTACTAATTTTCCATTAGGATCTTTGTCTAATTGAATTTTTGAGCTCATTGGAGTGTTCACGGGCATAGCACTATCCATTTCATATTTTTTTAAAACATCCTTAATGTATTTTGTTTGGCTAAGGAATGTTCTATTATCCATTTGTATCATGCTAAAGCCAAGAAAATAGTTAAGTTCTCCTATCATGCTCATTTCAAACTCATTACTCATTATTTTTAAGAATTCATCTCACAAATTTTTATCTAAAGATCCAAACAAGATGTCATCCACATAGATTTGAACAATGAGAGTTTCATTTTTGATCTTTTGTAAAAAGAGTGTAGTATCTACACTACCCTTTTCAAATCCTATATCCAATAGGAATGAGCTAAGTCTTTCGTACCATGCTTTAGGTGCTTACTTTAATTCATAAAATGCCTTTTTTAATTTGAATACATGGTTTGAAAATTGTGAACTTTCAAATCTGGGGGGTTTCTTAACATAGACATCTTCCTTAATTACCCCATTCAAAAAAGCACTCTTTATATACATTTGATATAGTTTAAAGTTCTTGAAGCATGCAAAAGTTAAGAGCACTCTTATGGCTTCTAGTCTAGCAACAGGGGCAAAGGTTTCTTCAAAGTCTTCCCTCAATTTGGTTGTACTCCTTAGCTACTAATCTGGCTTTATTTCTTATTATTGTTCCAAAATCATTCACCTTATTCTTGAAGACCCATTTTGTTCCAACAACACTTTGTTCTTTAGGTCTCCTAACTAACTCCCAAACATTATTCCTGGTGAATTGGTTCAGCTCTTCTTGCATTACTAGAATCCATAATTCATCTCCTAAGACTTGATCTATACTTATGGGTTATATCATAGAGATGAATGCTAAATGACTAACCTCTTTCCTAAGTCCATGCCTAGTTCTTACACCTTCTGAAGGGTGTCCTAAAATTAAATCTTTAGGATGACTAGAAGAATATCTCCATTCTCTTGTCAAATCTTCCTGAGGTTCTACCCTTTCTCCTAAGGTCATAATCTCTACTCCTTGAATTGCCTCTATTTCATCATCTTCAATTTTATATTCAGAGGGCTTATCTGATTCATCAAATAATACATGGGTGGACTCTTCTACTACTAAGATTCTCTTATTAAAGATTCTATAGGCCTTATTTACAGATGAATAACCTAAGAAGACACCCTCATCAGACTTGGGATCCCATTTTCTTAAGGGAAGTTTGCCATTAATCAATATGAAGCACTTGCACCCAAAGACATGTAAGTATGAAAGATTCGGTGTCCTACCCTTAAGGAGTTCATAAGGAGTTTTATTCAGCTTAAATCTAATATTTACCCTATTTAAAACATAACACACTGTGTTGACTACTTCTGCCCAAAAGTATCTAGGAAGGGTGTACTCCGCTAATATTGCCTTAGCGGCTTCTACCAAGGTTCTATTCTTCCTTTTTGCTATACCATTTTGTTGAGGTGTTCTAGGGGTTGAGAAATTATATTCTATTCCTATCTCTTGGAAAAATGATTCAAATATATCATTTTGAAACTCTCCACCAAGATCGTTATGGATTGTTGCGATTTCACAACATAATTTTTGTTCAATCCATGTGGAGAATACCTAAATTCCTCAAACGACTCATTTTTATGTGCTAGGAATCTAACCCAAGTGAATCTAGTGAAGTCGTCTATAATCACAAATCCATAATTTTTCCCTTCTAGGCTAGCTATGCTAAGGGTCCAAATAAGTCTATGTGTAGGATTTCTAATGGCCTAGAGGTGATTACATCTTTAATTGAGTGAAAGGATTATTTGACTTATTTTCCTAGTTGGTAAGCATCACATAAATGATCCTTAGTAAAGTCTAACTTAAGTACAACTCTAACTTGGTTTTTCTAAGTAATATTTCTAAGTATTTTCATACTAGCATGGCTTAGTCTCCTATGCCATAACCATCAATCATCTACTATTATTTTTAGGCAAAAAGATTTTGAACTATCATTGCAATCAAGGTCTAACATATAAACATTGTTCATTCATTTTCCTTCTAAAACAAGTTTTTCATTTAAACTAATCAGGCATTTGTCAGATAGAAATTTAATGTCAAAACCTTTATCACACAGTTGACTAATGCTAAGTAAGTTATGCTTTAAACCATTAACTAATAAAACATTTTCAATTAAAAAATTCTTAGCATTACCAACAATACTTCAGCATATCATTTTCCTGGTAGTGTTGTCACCCAATGTTACTTTGCCTCAAGTTCTTATCTCCAGTAGAATGAACTTCTTTATATCTCCAGTCATGTGTCACGAGCAGCCACTATCCAGGTATCGCATGCTTTCACTAGGTCTTTTGTGAGAGCATCCCTACAATTTCATTCAAGGATTAGATTTGGGAACCCAAGTGAGTTTGGGTACCTCCTTATGCTTGCATGAATGAGATGTATGCATGCTATGCTGTAATGGATGCACTTTAGGTCTCTATACTAAGTGTGTCATACGGTGAATTATGCAAGTGCGGGCTATGTGACCTAGCATGCCACAAGAGAAGCACCTAACACTAGGAAATGGGTTCACTAATCTATGTGGGTGGTGATGCCTCTTCCTAAAGTTGTGTGATGCATGCTGTGTTGGTGGTTTGCTAGACTAGGCTAATGTGAGTCATGTATTTTCTTTTTCTAGTTTATTTTATTTTTTCTTTAAAAGTGTTGTTTTGATATGTCAATCCATGAACTTCTATTTTTAACAAATGCTCACTGTGATATACTTCTAATGCAAGTTTGACTAATTTATCAAAAGCTTCTTCTAGTTCAATATGAGTGATTTTCAAGGTTTCATGCATTTCAGTTAGTTCAATATGCTTCTTATTTAATGCATCATACTCATCAAGAAGTAGCATATGACCTCTATCTAAATCAGAATTTTCTTTGACTAAGTTAGCATGCTCAGTTTGTAAACTACTAAACTCAATATTAAGACTAGCATGCTTCTTTTTCAATTTCCTATACTAGTAATGAATTTTTTTAGAAATGAGTAATAAATCATCATATGAAAGTTAACATACCTCATCTTGATCTAATTGATCAAGATTATCGTTAGCCATTAGACACAAATTTGTTACCTCCTCCTCTGCTTCTTCTTCTTCTGATGATTCTGAGGCAGAGACGATCAAAAAATCTTTTTATGTATTCATTTTTCCTTTCCTATACTTGGCTTTATCCTCGCTCTTTTTTTAGCAGGTTGGCTCTTTAAGTTGGGACAATCAGCTTGAAGGTGACCTGGCTTCCTGCACTCAAAATAGGTTGTATCTGATAAAACTTTATTAAACATCAAGCTTTTACCTTTATTCCAGCCGTTCTGATGACGCCTTTGTTTTCTCTTTAAGAAGTTCTTGAACTGTCGGGTCATCAATGCTATATCATCTTCTTCCTCCCCTATAGAGCTATCGCTTCTTGAATTATTTGCTTTTAATGCCATCGTTCGCTCCTTCTTTTCACCTGTATCACTTTGCTTTTGACTCACCCCTTGCTCGTATGCAATGAGTGAACCAAGTAGATTATCAATAAAATAAACATTATGATCTTTAGATTCAGTGATGGCAGTAATTTTAACATCATAGGAACTAGGTAAGTATCTAAGAATTTTGTTAACCTTTGTAGAATTTGAAATTTCTCTACCTAATACATTCAAGGATGTCATGATTTGGGTGAACCTAGTGTACATGTTAGATATTGTTTCGCTAGGTTTCATACGAAAGAGTTCATAATCATGCAAAAGAATGTTAAGCCTAGACCATTTAACTTCACTAGTTCCTTCGTATGTGATGCATATTCTTTCCCAAATCTCCTTACCAGTAGCATAGGTAGAAACTCTCATATAATCCTCAGACTTTAATGCATAGAAAAAGCAATTTAAGCACTTGGCATTTAATTGAGCTAATTCCTTATGCTCATTGCTCCAGTCATTAAAAGGCGCTTGTGTTTTTTCTCCATTCACAGTTTTAAAAGGTACAACATATCCATCATTGACTAACATCCATATGGGGTAATCAAATAGACTGTAAAGAAGTAGACATTCTAATTTTTCAGAAATCAAACAGGATATTATCAAAAAGTGGTGGACGGGTTATTGAATAACCCTCCGTAGTGTTACGTTTACCAAAATCCAAAATGATCATTTTTCAAGATTTTCTAAAACACTATTTTTAAAAACATCCCCTGATACTAATTAAAATTACTAGATTGCCAAAGGGGGGGGGGGGTGAATTGTGAAAATTTGTTGTCTTAAGCAAGAGTTCTAATATTTTTTGTGTTTTTAAGTTTTTAACAAGAAAATTTTAACTAATATGAAAGCAATTAATTGAAATCAACATGCAAAACTGAAAAGCTTTTTCTTTCACAATTTTTCACCAAGCAAATATTATGAAAATAAAGTGCAAACAAAAATTAAAAGTGATAAGAAAAAAGCACACCGGAATTTTATAGTGGTTCGATCAAACCATGACCTACGTCCACTCCCCGGAGTACTCCACTCCGAGAATTTCACTACAAACTATAGATCTCCTTTTTCCCCCCTCGGCAAGGCGGAGAAGCCCATACAAGACTCAATTTCACCAACTTGGTGTGGCGGAGTGCCAAGCACTGTTTTCACCCTCCTGGCGATGGAAGAGTACCTTCTTATTTTTATCCCTCCTCAAAAAGGCAGATTACTTTGAGGTCATGGATGTAGAAGAGTCTCCCCATTAGAGAGCCTCCCACAAGTCCTTCTCAGGCCACAGGAGGAGTAAGTTGTAGCAAGAATGAAGCAACCGTGTGATCTTCCTTACACCTCTTCTCCCTCACCAAGCTCACCATCTCCTTCCTCTCTCAAACCCTAAAAACTTCTCAAGAGCTCTCTCCCAAGGATTCCCTCTCTAATCACGTTCATTTCTCTATGTCTCTCTCAAAAAGATTACTAATTTGATACATAAAAATAGGCTCCAAAATCCCTAAAATATTCAAAGTAGTCATTACTATCGTACAGAACGATATTACATCATACAGTATGATATGTATAATAGTGTTCATCCTGGTACCAAGGATTACGAACAGTTCAAAATCAAATATATAATACGATATTAAATTGTACTGTACGAACCTCCACTCTTCTATTCGTAAAGGATGATATACGGGATGATCAAAACTCATCTCTATTCATTGTATGGTACAATCGACTTCATACAGTACGATGAGACCAAATCAATGGATCATCTAGGATGATCTTCGGGATGATAAAAATGGGCCTCTATTCTTCGTATAGTATGAACAGGTTTGTACATTACGATAACCAATCAGAGAATAGTCTTTGATTTAATCCACTAATTACGGGTTAATTTAAGTAAGTATTCAAATGAAATTGTACAGTATGAACATGTTCATACAGTTCGAATGACTAATAAAACTTAAACTAATTTGGCGGCTAGGGTTTTGGATTTGTAACACAACGTACAATATGAAATTGATTGTATGGTATGATTTGTTCATAGAAAATCATTTTAATAAGATCAGATCATAAAGTATGAAATAAAGTCATACATTATGATTAATAGAGAAAGAAAATATACTTTTTTTTAAAACCCTCTCCTCCTGTGTGTGTGCATGGTTGCTCAATTTTTACATACAGTTTGTGGCCAGACTCAAGAAAAGAAAAAAAAATAGAAAATTACATTATTTCAGACTCACACTCCTAATCTACCTAGTCTTGAGTCTTCCTGTTGTCCTGAGTAATTTGTGATCTTCCTGAAATATTAGTACTTACAGGCAATAATAGAAATCAAATGATATTAAATGAATAGATATTTAGACAATATTAATTGTCATCATCAAAAGCTCAAACTAGGGGTCATGGATTCCAACACAAGCAATATTTATCAAAGGGAGGTCATTGTCAGATCATGTATTGGTGGCACAAGAAATCATCAACAAGCTCAGGTTCTCAAAAGCTGCTAAAGGATGGATTTCTTTCAAGGTAGACATGGAACAAGCATACAATTCCATATCTTAGTCTTCTCTTAGGAAAGTGTTGCAGTATTTTAACTTTCCTCCAAAGATTTCTAAATTAATTATGGAGTGCAAGGAAGATCCAACATTTTCTTTGATTATCAATGGCAATTGCTCGAGTTGGATACAAGCTAAGAGTGGTTTTTGCCAAGGTTGTCCTTTGTCTCCACTCCTCTTTATACTTTGCTCACAGCTCCTTTCTAATGCTTTTGCTCAAAGCTCTTGTGGTATTAAAATTAATTTTGTTGGGCCAAGAATAACCCATTTATTATATGCAGATGATGTGATTATATTTTTTGTAATAGAAGGTTTGTTAAGAAAGTTAAGAACATCTTAAATGATTTTTTTGAATGGACAGATCAACAAATAAATATGTGCAAATCTGCAATATTGTTTGGTAAATATGTGTGTAGGAAGAAGAAAAAAAGTATTTCAAGAATAATGGGCATCAAAATAGTAAAAGAATTTAACTACCTTGGGATGAAGGTGGCTTTAGGAAAACTTTCATGTGATGATTTCTAGTTCATCATTGATAAAGCAATCAGGATGCTCAACATATAGGGTAGCAAATTTTTGTCACTAGTAGGAAAATTAACTTTGGTAAAAGTTGTAATGTTCTCTTTACATTCCTTTCATGCTACACATTCTCTTGTCCCAAAATGTCTATTGGAAGAACTAGAAAAACTCTGTAGGAGATTAATTTGGAACAAGTCTAATGGATCAATGGGTTTGCACTACGTCAGTTGGGATGAAATATGTAAACCGGTAAGTAAAGGTGGACAAGGTTTGTATTCAAGTGCTTCTAAAACATATGCTTTAAGGGCCAGATTGGCATGAAGATTCTTTCAAGAAAAAGACTCTCTTTTACATGTGGTTATGGCTGCTAAATACGAAGAAAGGCTTGATATGGGAAATATTATAGGAAGATGATCCTCTCCTTGGAAATTATTGAATGAAGGATGTAAGATGTTGAAACCAATTGTTAGATGGTCATTGGTAGATTTAGAAGCAATAGACGCATTCAAAAACAACTAGATATTGGATAAATGTATCAATTTATGGGCATCGTTTGTAGTTCCACAAGAGGATGAAGTTGATTTAGTCAAAGAATTCATTCTTGATGGATGCTAGAATGTACCACTGCTACTGGGTACGTTCGATAGAGAATTGGTGAATCTCATATTGAAGGTGAAGATTGTGCAAGATGGGGAGGGGGATCGAATGGAGCTGCTTCAGCAACAATATGGAATGTTAATTACTGGACATGTGTTTAATGCTTCGGTACAAGAGAGTAGTGAGTCACAACAATGGAAGTGGATCAAAAAAAAAACTGAATGCTCTGGTGGAAGTGTTTTGGTGGAGAGTAAGTAAAAATGCAATCCTTTCATTCAAATTCTTTTGGTATAGAAGACTACCGGACAATGCCAACTTTCCTAGAGGATGCAATGTTATTGAAGACGTGGAACATATTATTTGTAATTGCTTGAAGTTAAAAGAGGTAATACATCATCTAAACCAATGGGGGTTTGGAATTCCTTTATTTCTAAGCTTTGAAGAATGTATAAAATGGCTAGAATTTATTGCATTGAAGAAAGGTATGCTCATGAATTTGTATTGTAATGCAATCTTTTTACCATGGAAAGCTAGGAACAAAAGCAAACATGGAGTGGAAGATAGCCCTACTTTTATTGCTTCCAATGCCATTTTTTATAAATCGGTTTCTCACAGTTTCAGCCATTTCTATTTGGGCTAAGCTTTGAAGAATGTATAAAATGGCTGGAATTTATTGCATTGAAGAAAGGTATGCTCATGAATTTGTACTGTAATGCAATCTTTAACCATGGAATGCTAGGAACAAAAGCAAACATGAAGGAGTGGAGGATAGCCCTACTTTTATTGCTTCCAATGCCATTTGTTATACATCGGTTTCTCACAATTTCAGCCATTTCTATTTGGGCCACTGGGATGTTAACCGGTGATAAGACTATCAAATTATTGGCATCCTCCACCACTCGAATGGCTAAAGGTAAATTTAGATGCATCTATACTTCCTTCTTATATAGTAGGTATTACTGGAGTATTCAAGGATTATAAAGGAATATTCTTATTTGCTTCCGGTAGACCATGCATTCATTAGGATACAACACAATTGGAGCTTCTATCAATTCATTCTTTGAAGGAGGCGATCAAGGATTGGATGTTCAAATACAAAGGTATCATAATTGAAAGTGATAATTCCAATATCATTTCTTTTCTGCAAGGTATTTGGAAAAATGTTAACTTCAAAGAAGAGGATCTTGGCTTTCTTAAGGAGTTTAATTATGTTATTTTTAATTATATAAGCTGAGAAAGTAATAAGTTAACAAATTTGTGTGCTAACTATGCTCTTTTTAGTAGCTTTAGTTTGGAAGAGTTTACTTTGAATAAGGTTCCTCCTTCATTCTTTAACATTTTGAAGGAGGAATCCACTTTGTAGTTGTTCTTATTTTTTTCCTCTAGTTTTTAATATATGCAAGCTCCGGCTTTTTATTAAAAAAAAAGGAGGAATGTGATGTAATTAGTTTTTATTAGGTGTATTTTCTTTTAATGCTATTGCTCTATGCATCTTAAAAAAATGTATATTTGATTTGTTTTGAAGAAAGGACAAGTGATCAGCTTGAGAGATTTAATATTTTTTTCTTCATATCTTTCATTAAAAGATTGTCATTAAGAAAAATATATTTGTAACATTTTTAAAGTAAATTTAATTAAAATATACTCAAATTTCCACATGTTTATTGAAATTAATCACTTTGAAGTATTTTACTTCAAAATGTCATATTTGTATCTAGTTTTGATATAATTACTCTTTTTCTACCAACAATCACATTTCAATCCTTCAAAAAATTTACATGAATTGGATAACTTCTTCTCATAAAAATAAAATTCAATTTTTCATCAAACAACTAAAAATTGACCATTTTGAATAGGAGAGGCAGCTATAATGTTCTTGAAGCTTTGATCTCCATTAATGAGTAGGGTGGAACAATCGGATTTGAAGAGAGTCTAAGAGAGAGAACATCTAGGATTTTTTGTGATTTAAAATTTTATGAATCTCTTATCGTGGCCATGAATGGTGGAAGAGGGTCGCCGGTCATCTTCTGATGACCGAAACACCTCATCTTCAATGTCTGCCATGCATCCAACTCTGTTGAATATAAAAGGTAGATCCGCTAACTTATTGCTTTCCCTACTAACATATTTGAAAAGAACAAAGTTTAAATAACTAAGAATGGAAGAAGTTCTTACATCCATTTCTGGGTTTTTCCATGATTTCTTGTTGTTGTAGCTTTGAAAGCATTTCATCACATTTTCATTATCTCCTTCAATAATAATGCCCAAAGGCCAGATTTATTTCTATTTAAAATAGAAATTGAAGTTATACTAAGAGCATTGGAAGCAATATATACATTGCTATCTTGTTTTCCTTCATGAATTAATTTATTTCTTGACTTCTAACAAAGAAATACCAATGTACAATAAACATTGGTGATAAAAGTATTTTTGGTAGCATTGAACTCCAACCAAGAAACAAGCTCAGCATAATAATTAAAAACCGGGATTTGAAATCCCCAGTTATTCGGAATTTTTATAACTTGGATCAATTTAACACAGCTTACTGCCACATGCTTAATGTCTTCAATATCCAAGCAACCTCTTGGACATAAGCATCCATCCTTGAGTCTTCGATATTCCAAAAGATGAAAAGTTGGAATGACATTATGATAAAGCCTCCACTAGAAAATTTCAGTTTTTGGATTAAGATATATTTTATTAATCCAATTTCAGTAATTCTCCCCATTTGAAATCTTGCTCCGAGCTTCAAATGAGAGTGCAGCCAAAGTTCTCCCAGAATTTTGTAAGATTAGCTCCATCTGGTCTTTAACAGCATCCTTCTCAATTTTGACATTACAAATCAACTGGACCATATCATTTCCAAAGAATTTATGCAGTTTTTCCATGTCCCAATCTCCTTCTTTGATGAAAAAATCAACACAAGAATCATTCATTTGAAGGCTATCAATAAAAGTAGGCCACTTATAAAAAGATTTGTCTAATAACCAAACATCCTTCATAACATTAACATTCACTCCATTATGGATTTTCCACCTGATAATCAGTTGAAGAGCTCTTGCACCACTTCTAATAATTTTTCATGTGTTTGAACAATTTTGTTTGCAATCAGTATTCTAGTAGGAATCGCCGTATTTCAGCTTCAAAAATTTATGCGACAGAGAGTTATCTTCCTTTATGTATTTCCAAGCAATTTTTTCTTTTAGAGTATCCACTCTTTTTTTTTTGAAGAAGCATAAAGAAATTGCATAAAAAGAAAAAAGGGACAAATAAAGGTCCCTACCGATTACAAGCATTAGATTCTTCATTCAAAATATTATAAAATTAAGGTGGAACCTTATCAAGGATTAAATCATCCCAAAAGAAAGAAGAAAAAGCACTAAGTTAGCACAAAAGTCTGCTAACTTGTTACAGTCTCTTTTAACGTGATTAAAAATAACATAATTAAAATTATCCACAAAAGTTAGTTTATCCATACCTTTACCTCCCTTTTTGATAGTTTTGTGAATAAACTTGATTGCATTAATATTGCCACTTTCAATAATAATACCTTGAAATCCATTTATCCGATCCTTGATAATGTCTTTGACTGAAATTATAGCTTGATATCCCAAACGAGTGATATCCCAATGCATTTGAGGTATGCCATAAGCTGCTATTAATCTTCCTTTATGATCTCTAGCCACTCCTCCTATGCCTCCTTTACATGAGTGAAAAAGACTTGCATCAACATTCACCTTGATCCAATTGGGTGGAGGAGAATACCAACAATCTTTAAACAGCAATTGCTGATTGGTACTCAACCAGCCCATTTTATTATAATTTGGAGCATTCAATACACCTGCATAGCTTAATGCCTTGGCAGCTATGTAAAAGGAACTTCTTTCTATTGAGTCTAGTGAATAGGTTGTTAGACCTAAGTTAATGTCCCAAGGCTACCAAGAGGGGGGGGGGGGTACCAAGAGGGGGGGGGGGGGTGAATTGGTATTTAAAATTTTTTCCCTCTTTTGATAATTGTAACTGAAATTAAACTTTAATGATATTTTTTATAGAAAAGATTTTTAAAAACAAATTTTAAAACAAAAAAAAGGAAAATAAAAAGCAATAAAGTAAACGACATAAGATTTATAGTGGTTCGGTCTAAACCAGACCTACATCCACTCCACAGAGGCACCCTCTGAGTATTGCACTAATACCAATAGTGTCTCTCCTTTTGCACCCACAGCAAGGCGGAGAAGCCTTTACAAAAACACTTTTCACCGCTACCCGGTGCGGCAGAGAACCGTCGTCCTTTTACACAATCCCCAGTGTTGGCAGATAACCGTTCGTCTTTTCACACTCTCCTAGTGTGGGTAGAGAACCCTTCATCTTTTCACACTCTCCTAGTATGGGAAGAGAACCCTTCGGCTATTCACACTCTCCTAGTGTGGGCAGAGAACCCTTCATCTTTTCACACTCTCCTAGTGTGGGCAGAGAATCCTTCGTCCTTTTACACTCTCCTAGTGTCGGTAGAGAACCGGATCTCCTTGACAGATCTTCTCACAAGAAATCTATAAAGAAGGAAGAAAAGAGTGAAGTAATCCCAAATCACAAGTAGAGATTCTTACCTTTAAACACCAAGTGAAGCCTTGACGCTCCAGTGGTTGGAATCCTCCTTTGAATGCTCTCTCACACTCTCTCCTTGATTTTTCTTTCAATAGGCATGAAGATCAAAAGGCAAAAAGATTGGGTGGCAGTCTAATTTGAACTATATATATAAAAGACAAGAAAAACCGCCCAAAAACTATAAGTTTTTAATTCAGTACGCACTGGATCGTCTCGTACGATCGTTGATTATCCTGGACGATATTACTTAAAGTGCCGGAAATGAACTTAATGTATATTGGTACGAATTATGTTTGTACACGCTGATCCTCCCGTACGAACTAGGTTCGTCCGATACGAAACGGTTATTTCATAGGTCGGTTTCGAAACATTCTATAGGATGTAACCAACTGACGTAAGTCGGTTCAGTTCATCCTGGGACGAATAGGTTTCATCCTGGGATGATTGTAAACAGAGAGATTCATCCAGGGACGAAAATATATTTTGTCCTGTACGATCTCATACAAAGAGTTTTGTCCTGGGACGAAAATTAATTTCGTCGTGTACGATCTCATACAGAGAGTTTCATCCTAGTACGAACCTTATTTTTCGTCTGGACGAACATTGCGAGTGAGAATCCCAAGAGTTTCGTCCTGGGATGAATATTAAATTCATCCTGGACGATTAGGACTTAAAAAATTTTCTCCTCACCTGTTTGATCCATTGCTCTTCTGAGGGTTAATTGACATGATCGTCCCGTACGAATAAAGTTCGTCCCGTATGATCAGTTCATAAAAATTGTCCCCCAAGAGTGTGTGTTGTGATTTTTCACTCAATTACAATCACTCCCTTTCATTTCAAAAACTTATAATTACAAAAGAATAATTTGAAGTCTTCATCATTTGGAGTTGATTTTTCTGAAATGTTAGTACACACTAGAGCAAAAATAAAACTTCCAAAAAGTGTTAGGAGATATATAAAAATAATAATATTTGAAATCATCAAAATAATATAATTTGCAAGAATATAAAACATGCAAATAGCAACTCTCTCTACACTTTCCATTTTCCCGTGAACCACATTATTTCTTTCCTTCCAAGTAAAGAAAATTGCATTGCAAAGTAAACTGGAAAGAAAACCATTTTGAATAATCAGCCATTTGTATAATTCTTCTTTATTATTGAAGAGATGAATGTGAAATCCCCATTTGTTTAATTGATGTAAAACATCAACTATCTTTAGACATCTACAAGTTAAATGTCAAATATCTTCTTCCACATAACAGCCTCTAGGACAACTATTATACCGAATAATTCTTCTATAAGAAAGAAAATAATTGGAAGGCAAAACGTTGTTAAAAACTCTCCACCAAAATTTTTCAACTCTCGCATTTAGATTAGAATTTTTTAGCCATTTCCATACAGCATTTTCAGTAGATAGCTGGTCATTGTATCTCTCAGCCATGTAAGTAATAGATTTGCCAGATTCCATATGAAATAGATCAATTTGGTCTTCAATAAGCTCCGGTTTTATATCAATCTTACAAATTACTTCATGTAACTCCTTATCGAAGTATTTCTGGAGTTCAGAAGTATCCCATTGATTTCCTGTAATATGATCTTCCACTCTTAAATAATTTGCCACTTCTCCTTGAGAATTAACAAATGTAGGCCATTTGTTGAAATTTTTATCCCAAATCCAGATATCATCAAAAACATCATATGTTTTTTCATTAGCTATAGTCCATCTTACTATATTCTTCAGAGATTTGCTGCCATCTTTAATAATTTTACAAGCAGAGGAGTTGGATTTATTTCTGTTCTCAGCCTTCCAACAGGATCAATATTTAGGAAAATGGATTTTATGCAATAAGGAGTCATTTTCTTTCAAGTATTTCCAAGCTAGTTTAACTCTTAAAGGTCTCACTTTGTTGATAAAGGAATGAATACCTCTACCACCTTGTTCAGTTGGTTCACACATTTTCTTCCAGCTTACATAATGAATTCCGTGGTCTTCATTTGATTTATCCCATATAAATTTCCTGCATAGTTTTTCCACTTCTCCCAATAGAACGTTAGGAACTAAAGACATTGTAGAGTGGAAAGAAGGAATAGATAAAATAATAGATTTCACCAATGTGATTCTACCTGCTAAAGAGATGTATTTCAGCCCCCAACTATTCAGCTTCTTCATAATTTTATCTATAATGAATTGAAAATCCACTCTAGACAATCATTTTAAAGCCAACTTTGTTCCAAGATAGTTGAATTCTTTGACTTCTTTGAAACCCATAATACCTTTAATCTTCCTTTTTTTAAAGCTAGAGACAGCCTTTCCGAAAAGAACACCAGATTTGTTGATATTAACCTTTTGGCCGGTCAAATCACAGTATTTGTTAACAATGCCTTTTATAATTTTCACATTTTTTTAATTTTGCTTCAGCAAAGATTATGATGTCATCTGCATAAAATAAGTGTGAGATCGTTGGGCTGTTGCTACTAACCCGAACCCCAATTTCCTCCTTCTCGTTGATGGCATTAGATAATAGACGAGAACATAGAATAAAAAGGAAAGGAGACAAGGGACAACCTTGTCTAAAACCACACCTTGCTTTGATCCAATTAGAAGGAACCCCATTAATCAAAATAGAGAAAACTAGATTTTGAACACATTCCAAAATAAGTTTAGAAAAAAATCTGGAAAACCAAAATAATAGAGAATTTTATTAAGGGTTGTCCACCCCATTGAATCGTAGGCCTGTTCCATATCTAATTTAATAGAAACAAGAGCTTTTGAGGCTTTTAAAATTCTAAACTTGTGAATAAGTTCATGAGCAATCAATACATGGTCTTGGAGAGATCTTCCTTTAAGAAAAGCAGCTTGTTCAAGAGAAATTAATTTAGGAATTATACCATTCAACCTGTTCAGCAGAACTTTGGAAGCAATTTTGTAAACTGTGTTACAAAGGCTAATTGGTCTATAATTATAAGCATATTTAGGATTGTTGATTTTGGGAATCATGACAATCATTGTTCTCTTCCAATTCTCATTCATTTCAGCCGTTTTGAAAAAAATTTTCATTGCTTCCCATAATTCACTTCTAATAATGGACCAATAACTTTTAAGAAAAGAATATGTAATGCCATCCTCACCTGGAGAAGTGAAGCCCGTGGATTCCTTGATGACATTCTCAACTTCTTCAATGTTCAATTCTCTGTTAAGGAGTTCTTTGTCTCCTTCTTCAAGCTGAGCGTTACAATCAGGCCATCCTTCAAGGAAACAATATCTCTCCCGCCACTTGTCATTAAAATTTTGAAAAAGAACATCTTCAATTTGACTTAGTTTTTCCACCATAATCCCATTGACATGCTTGATACAAGAAATGAGATTGGAGTTCTTTCTAGCACTAGCCATAGAGTGAAAAAAATTTGAATTTTGGTCTCCTTCCCCTCCACCATGTGTTTAACCGAGACAATGTAGAATTTTGCTCATTAATTTTGAATTGCAGCAAGCTATAATCGTTCATGGATAGCTTTCCATCTTCAGCTTCCTTGGTTTGAAGAATAAGGATTTCTTCTTTTAGCAAATCCTTATTTTGATTTAAGTCATTGTGTTTAGCCTTACTCCAGTAGAATAAGGATTTTAGAGATCTTCTTAACTTGAAATCCAGAATTTATGCAGGAGAACCAGTGTCTTTTTTATTCCAAGCTTTTTTCACCACCGCAAAAGAAGCAGGATAGGAAGCTCATATATCTTCAAATCTGATAGATTTAATAACTTTGGAAGTAAAAGAAGAAGTTTCAAGAAGTATAGGACAGTAATAAGATGCAATTCTTTGTTAAATGTTTTACAAACAATTGTTGGTTGTAATTCACTGCAGCAGAATTAACCATAAAACGATCCAATCTTTCCATAATTCGATCATTGCCTTTCTTATTATTTCTCCAGGTAAGTCTAGGACCACTAAAACTGAGTTCGTGAAGATCATTTGAAGTCATAAAATACTTCATTTCTTTTGGCCCCACGGAAAAAGTAAAATTTATGCCACCTTTCTTGTCTTCTTTAGCCAAAATACAGTTGAAGTCTCCGCCGATCACCATAGGCCAGCCATTGGTGATATGAGGTTCCAAACCATTCCACAAAAGTCTTCTATTATACACATCTTTGCTGCCATATATCGTGGCTATCCTCCACTTCCCCTTGTTTAAGATTTCCAAGTCACCAACAATGTACTGAGATGAAGAATCTATCATGTTGAAGTTGGCTATGCTATTCCTTCAAATAACAAGGATTCCTCCTGATAAGCAAATAGAAGGAACATATCTATAGTTCCAATCAGAACAAATCAATGAATCAACATCTTTATGATCAATAAAGACTAATTTAGTCTCTAAAAGCCCAAAAAAATGATATTTTGATCTTTAACCACCTCCTTGAGGTAGAGAGAAGCCTTCTTCTTTTTTGCTCCTCTATAATTCCAAATTATTATTGAATTAATTTATGGATAAGTGGGGAATGAATTCCCACTTTCTCCTTAACATCTCCATCAATTTTCCTTCCTCTTGTCTTCAAGCTGATAGGACCCAGATTCGTCAACTACTTCACACCTTTCTTTTTAACTGAAGAAGAGGTGGCTTCAATAGATTTAGAAACAACAACTATATTAGGTAACTCTTCCTGCAAATCTCCTTATTTACTAGGCAATGAACCATTTTCAACAATTGTTTCACTTTCTTCTGATAAGATATCCAGAATTTCAAATTTGTTTTGATTCCCCATCCTTGTTTCATTAATCAAATCAATTTTAGCTCCATCTTCATTATTGATACTGAATTCAAATTCAGCATTTCGTAAGTCTTTTTTTGAATTAGACTTAGTCTTCCCAGCTCCTTCATGATTTAAATCAACAGAATCAATTAATGTTTGTTTTATAAAATTAATCCCTTCAATAGATCTGTTAGCATCAGACCTGTTTGTTAAGATAGTTGCTATTTGAATGCTTTACATTTTTGCAACTTATGTAGTTTTGATGATTTCAAACATTATTGTTCAAATGTGTAGTTATCTCCTAACAATTTTAGAAGATTTGTATTTGCTCTTGTGTGTACTAACATTTCAGGAAAAATGAACTCCAGACTGCGAAGACTTCAAATCAAATTCAGAATGAGATACTTTGTAAAATTTGAAGTTTGCATTTCATTGAAATTAAATTGAAAGGGAGTGATTGTAATTGAGTGAATAAAAATATGCACACACACACACATAAGGAGATCATAAAATATTTATACTGATCGTACTGGATGATATCCGTTCGTAGAGGACAATCAGACAGTTATCTCCTATTGAGCCAATGGAACGAATAGGAACTTGCTTAAAAATTTTTCTAAGTCCTATTCATCCAGGACGAATTTTACAATCGTCCACGACGATTGGTTCTCTGTAAAATTTTCGTCCAGACGAAATTAAATTATCATCAATGGCGATTGGTCCTCTGGAAAATTTTCGTCCAGATGAAATTAATAATCGACCAGGACGATCTGGTCTCTGGAAAATTTTCATCTAGACGAAATTAAATTATCATCCATGGCGATCGGTCCTCTGGAAAATTTTCGTCCAGACGAATTAAATTATCGTCTAGAATGATCGGTCCTCTGTAAAAATTTCGTCCAGACGAATAAATTTTCGTCCAAATGATTAACCGACTTAGAACGGTTTTCAGTAGTTTCTAGAACCGTCCTTGTAATAACCATTCGTACCGGACGAACCTAGTTCGTACGGGACGATCAGCTATACGAAGACATTTCGTACACATGTACAAATGTGGTCGTTTGAAATCGTTTAAGTAAAATCGTCAAGGACGATCCACGATCGTACGGGATGATCCACTACGTTCAGAATTGAAAAATTGCAGTTTTTGGGCGATTTTTCT